>NW_005871175.1:221760-284953 GCF_000147115.1 Myotis lucifugus | reverse complement strand
CAAGTTGAGATCCAGAGAGGCTAAGGACCTTTCCTTTGTCATCCAGCTGTCATTCAAAATTTAAAGTGGAATAATTAGTGGCAGAGCTGAGACTCAAACACATGACTCTTAGCTGTTGTTCTGTTTCATCTCCTGGCTTTACACATCTTGGCTGTAGAGAATCTGATCAAACATCTTTTACTTGATATTTCTTCCTTTCATACCACAGATGAGTGATCCACACAGAGGAATGGTTTGACAAATGCTGATAATAAATTTTGTTCTTATTTTTGGTTTAAGGAAAAGTCAATCCAGACATCAGTCTAATAGAATTATATAAATGTAAAGTAGTATCATTCTGACACTACCAGGATGGGTGCTTAAGAGGAAGCTTTGACACGAGAGTGGATAGGGGTAGAACAGAGTTGGGTACTTGCCAATATACTCTCCTTTCTGGCTTTTTAAAATACGAGCTCAAAGGGAAGTACCCACAATCATTTCCTTTTAAATGGGAATTTAATATAATAGTCACAACACCAAGGAAAAATGCCATGTGGATAGATAGTCATGGGAAATAGAAGCCATCCCAGTCAAGTTTGAGTTTTTGTCTCATGTATAAGGTGAAAGAATCTAAGTTTACTGTAATAACAGCATTCCATCAACAGCCCAGATGTACTTTTGGAGCTGTGTGCTCTACATTTTGATTATACACTTAATGCCCCTGTGGATTCCTGACATTACAGAATTTCATTAAGGGCTGTCGGATACTTTCTAACTTGGTTCTGTTCTTTATTAAGCAAAAACACTATTTCTTAAGTGGCTGAGATTTAGTACCTACCTTTAGTCACTGGTATTTCATGTATGCTGTCTACCACTGTAATTTTTGCTGATGCTGAAGCTTGTCCTTGAGAGTTGGATGCATGGCACTCATATTCTCCAGCATCTTCCTTACTGAGTGGAGATAACTGTGAATGGAAAAGAATCTTTAGTGCCTCTATGCTGGTCCTCTCTTTTCCTAGTGGTCTCAATGAAGTCGTTATAAGTTTCCTGTGATGACCAAGGAATTCACAGCAAAGATACTGCTAGAAATAGTGCAAGTCCCATGCTAGGAGAATTACACAACTACCGGATTTGGTTTGCTGGGGAGATGCGTACTCTGAGGGAATGTTACCGACAACTTTCGGTCACATTGCAGAGGTTAACAACTGGAGAGGTGCACACGACAGTTGGAGGAAGACCTTGATAGGGTGGGTGTATGATCTCAGTACTACACAGTGAGTATCTACAACTATCAAAGGTCAAGTAAAATAACTATTAATCAGTACTTGATTAAAGTACTTAATGCATGGATCAGGTCTGTGATCATTTTGCTTTGGAGTAGAGGAAAAAAAATTAGTTCTTATTTGTTGGTCATTTTTAAACATCCAATGAACTTCAGCTGTTTTCAGCTGCGTCTGAAAGTGGAGCAGCAGCTCCGTGTGAGTGCTTCCAGCCGGGCAGTGCACCGGGCGTCTCTGCCAGGTCCGCGGTGTCCAATTCCAACAACGAGAGCCTGGCCAGCTCCTGCTACTCACCAGCACCCAGCCAGTTACTTCGTGCTTTTCTGGGCCACCTCGGGTCTGAATGGCCAGGTTGTCCCGGTCACCAGGCAAGAGTTCTGTCCTGTGAAATCTATTATCGTCCTTTTTTACCTGCAAAAAAGAGGGAAATCGTCTCTGCATTCTCTGCACTGAATCATCAACTTGGAAGAGGCCACGTTTCTATAATTGCACAAGGAGTACATCAGACTTTTTAACTGGGTTAGAACTAGCAATTTTCATATTTTTCCTGAATAGGTACATGAAAGATCCTCATCCTGTCAGTTTCCCTCCCTGTGTTTTAAGTTATACAACCTTACATGTATGAATGTACTTTTCTGCATGCTTGGGGAACACACATCATGCTCTCCTGCCCCGGGAGACCATCATTTACTCACGCCCTTACACATTCTGCTGCTCTGCTGGGCCTTTCCTTGCTTGCCAAGACATGTTTGAGCGGCAAACGGTATCGCCCAGTGCTAGGTAGGTTTGGTGCTTGGGACCTTCTGCAGGAGCCCAGGTGCAGGGGTTCTTTCTGCAACAGCCTCATCAGTGAAAAACAGTAGGTTGAGTTAAATACCAATTCTTTGAGGGCTAAGGATTCACCAAGTATGTACTAAAGTCCTGAGAACAAAAACGCCTGTCAAACAAATGCCTATGTCATTCTCATGACAAAACTTCCTGTCTATCCCTGTGCGTCTCAGGAGAGTCAGGATGGGTTAAGAAATTCCGTTTCCTTGGTTTGAGGCCAACAGTAAACACTGTCTTAACTTTCCCCCCCTTTTATAAAGGCAAACTATGGCCCAGGCCGGGTGGCTCATTTGTTTAGAGTGTCGTCCCATGAACCAAAAGATTGAGGGTTCGATTCCCAGTCAGGGCACACACCTAGGTTGCGGGTTAATATCACAAGGTAACTACTGATCAGGAAGTCACAGACCACTCATCAGGCTGTGACCACCATAGAAGTGCTGTCGCCTGGTGTCGGGAGAGAAGGTGTGTCCTGTTAGTTCGGGTGTTGCTGAGATCCTTGAGCATGAAAGACATGCCACCTTTACACCTCATATTCTATTACTCATTTATACCCACAAACCAGTTCCGTGCTTAAAGTGGAGTGGACGTGGGAATGCATAGGAAGCCTGTATTCTCAGCAGTTTGGTACAAGGACAGTGGGGAGAAAACATGTCCTGTTTAATTACTTAAGTCATGACTTTTAAAGTGAATTGACATGGCCCAAAGTAAGAAACACATTTTGCATTGTGATGTGGAACATACAAAAGGAAGGTTTTAGGGAATGATACCTTTACTAAATGTGATGCCATAAGATATTTCCTGTCCTATTTTTTATTTTTAAGAAACTGCAGGCTGTGATTCCTACGTTACACTCAGAACTCACTGGTGGTTCGTGATCTGCAGGTTGAAACAACTGCTTTATGCCACCCATGTGGCAAATTACACGATGGAGCAGAGGAAAATCAGCAGAGCCTAGAAGCTGCGTTTTTGCTTGTTTCTGGCAAGTTTGTAGAAAATTATTTTTTCCTGTCCCCCAACTTCCCTCCCCCAAGTTGACAAGCCCTAAGGAAGCCCGTGGGATCTGCCCCACACAGTCCCAGAAGCTTAAAGGAAAAGATTCCCCGGGCAGATTTATTCCCCTGGTGTGTGTACGCCAGCTGGGGAGGGGCAGAGAAAGGGCTGAAGAAATTACTCGCTGCCAGATTTGTCAATAGGTCACAGGCCTTGGACACTTGGGTCACCCTGGCTTCCACTGTGTAGTCCCTAGAGCGCTGCAGAGCTTTGTATGGACATTCTTTGGAAATACTGTTTCTCCGCCTCTCACTCCCCAACAAACCATTAGCTTCCAAACAAGCAAGGAGGAGCGACAGCAGCTTTCACCATGAAGGCCAGAAGGTACACACCCATCAGCTGCATTTTTGCTCTTAATTGCTTCCCACTCCCCTTAAAAAAATAACTTATTGAGGTGAAAGAATTTCACTGCTTCCTTTAACAGCAATTTCAGCTGCAAAGGATAGTTGTAATGCAGCTGGTGCTGTCTCTGCCCACCCCCAGGCATTTTCTGGAAAAAACACTGCCTTCATTCCCACCACACTGCCCAACGGGGGCGATGCGGCCTTCTGGCCACATGGAGGCGCCAGAGGTTGGCAGGTGACCCAACGTGAATCAAGGTCCTACAGGGGGAATTTTACAAACGCACTAGAGAGAGTGGAACAAAATTTCCTCTGGGATCATTAAGCCGTGATAATGTGAACTTGGAGCTGCCAGTAACTATATCGCTCACAGTGTGGAGGAAGCTTTCTGAGGTGGAAGAAAAGAATAAGACATTGGGAGCAGTCAAGAGCCAGGAGGCTAGGCACATTGTATCTGGATCCAGCTGCCCTTGAAATTGGAATCACCACCCACTCGACCTCCATTATTTTTGCCTAGACTAGTTTGAAGTGAGTTCTACAACTTGCAACAGAAAAGAGTTCTGGTGCCAAAATCCCTCCCAGAGTTCCAGAAACTGCTCCTCTGGTCAGACACCAAGCCAACAAAATAATCAAGAGACCATCATCCATCTTAGAACTTGATGGAGAAATAAGCCTGCTACAAATAAGTGTCTGGTTATGCCTTTTTACTGAAATAGATTTCCTGTTTGTTTGCACAAGTCTGATGATATGTACTTAATAGGATTTTCGTGGGGGGTGCTAAAAACAAGTCAAAATATACAAACTGGGAAACATAAAATACTGTACAGTGCAATCGTTAAGTATTATTTGACCTGGCAAATAGTTTCCCTTCTACAGACATGCTGAGAATATGTTGTCCTTCAAATTGGAAGATAGTTACACAAAACAATACCACCTGAAGGGAAACATTTCCAGGAATAGTAGCTAACAAGCAGTGCCAACTACATATCTGACAAGCCAAGTGATTTTACCTGCTTTATGTCATCTTTTCAAGAATTATAAGCTACTTTCATGACACAGAGGAGGAAACAGAGGCTTAGAGCAATGGCTCTCAATCTAGGTAATTTCCCCCCAGGGGACATTTGGCAATGTCCGTAGACTTGTGACTGTCACACTGAGGGAGTGGGTACTACTGGCATGTACTGGGTAGAGGCCAGGGATACTGCTGAACACCTTACAAGGCACAGGGCAGCCCCCACAACACAGAATGATCTGTTTCAAAATATCAACAGTGCTTGAGGCTAAGAAACCCTGACTTAGAGAGAACTCAGCCAACCTGGCTAAGGAACTCACCCCCTAATGGGGACACACACACCCCCATGCACGCACATGCTGACACTCATACTGAAGCACAGGCATGCTCACACACGCACACACATGCACACCGAGGGCGAGTTTGGGTGTCAGCATTGTAGTTTCCCAGTTCCTAAGGCTCCCCAACAAAAGCAGAGCAGGGGCTATTTGGCGGTCAGTAAAAATGCTGGTTAGATCCCGGGGACGTATCTAGAAGATTGCCATAAGGTTTCAAGGAGGAGCAGCAGGCAATGGAACCGGCTGAGGATTTTAGGTTAGTACCGTCCCTGTGCAGTGAGAGAGGATGTGTTCTTAAAATCTGTGTCACTGACCTTGTTCCAGATGAGGACAGGGGTTGGGATTCCGATGACCTCACAGCTCAAGTACACCTTGGCACCAGTGACATTCCAGATGTTCTTAGGGGGGGTCACAATGGAAGGACCTACAAGAGAGGGCACAAAGCCAAATAATTTTTTTTAAACAATCTTTAGCATCAGTCAGCATGCTAGGAGATCAATACTTGATTTTGTTTATGACGCTGTCCCCTCTGTGAATTATCTGAAGCAAATTTCAAAGACCAGACTGGCATCCCTTGGCCACCAGCATGACTTTAAGCTATGCTTTGAGAATGTGTACATCTAGACAAAAACAAAAAATAAGTAGGAAGAAAATTTTATTGTTTGTAAGATTTTCTACTCTCTCAAGTCATGCTTAAATGCGTTTGAATTTACCAGCTGTTTTGCATTATCTGGGTCTTTCCAATTAATATAGTGAAGATTTAGTTCCAAAATGTTCCATGTTTTTCTTTCTTGTTTACCAGTATTTTTAGTTATGGGGGGCGGCAACATAAAATAATCTACGAAGATATTTGAAAATGTTGAGTACCCTGAAAAGATGGTAGGTAGTCCCTGCCTTAAGAAGCTTGGGATCTGAGGTTGGCGAGTCAGTGGTGATAAGGCAGGGATGGTAACTTTCATCAGAGATCCACATGAGGAGCTGTGTGCCCTGGGAGACACTTTTGAACAGAAGTGGCCTGAGTGTTAAGGAAGAAGGTGGAAGGAGGAGGCAGTGGGTAAAAGAGAAGCAGTGACAGATCTACTGTGTGTGACCAGGGCCCCCAAGGAGAGGGCTCTTTTTAGGATTCTCAGTTTCCAGGTCACTGGCAGCGGGCGTGGGCAAGTGGGGCACCTGTGGAAAGCATTGTCTGATTTGAGTCCTGGGTGTGGGACCACCAGGGAGAGCCCAGAGTGACACCTCCTATCCCCTCAATCCTGGCACACATCCCTCGCCTTCTCTATCATATCCCCTCCAGTAAGAAGGTCCTTAGCAGCAACAACAACATATTCATCCTTTTTGTGACAGAAGAGGTCTGGGGGTTGGCAAACTCTGGCCTGTGGGCCAAATCTATCCTGTTACTTGTTTCTACATGGCGTGTGAGTGGTCTTTACATCTTTAAGTGGTTGGGAAAAAAAAGAATCCTATATAATAAAAGCATAATATGCAAATTGACCAGAAGACTGAACAGCGGAACGACTATCCGGATGACCATCTGGACGACCATCCAGATGATCATCTGGGACCACGCTATGACACCCACTGGCGCCAGGCCAGCCAAGGCAGTGCGATGTGATTGGTTGGGGGCCCAGCCATCACCCCATGATTGCCCCACAGAGGGAGGCCCAGGCCACCGACCAGTGGACTGTAGCAGGTGGGCGGGGCCTCTCTCTGCGAGAGAAGCACAGGTCACAGGTGCCAGAGGGAATTTGGTTCCAGCAGCCAGGGGAAGGCAGGCCTACTCTTGCATGAATTTCGTGCATCAGGCTTCTAGTATTTCATAATGTGAAAAATTTAAGAAATTTACAGTTCATTGTCCATAAAATAAAATGTTATTGGGCCCTGGCCGGTTTAGCTCAGTGGATAGAGTGTCGGCCTGCAGACTGAAGGGTCCCATCTTCAATTCCGGTCAAGGGCACATGCCTGGGTTGCAGGCTCAATCCCCAGTTGGGGGCATGCAGGAGGCAGCCAATCAATAATTCTCTCTCATCATTGATGTGTCTATCTCTCCCTTCCTCTGAAAATATATTTTAAAAAATGTTATTGGAACACAGCCATGCCCAGAGTGGAGCATTTGTGGCAAAGACTGTATGGCCTAAAGTATTTATCATTTGGCTCTACAGAGAAGATAGTGCTGATCCCTGCTCTAATCAACTGAGAGGCCACCAAACCTAGGTAAGACATTAGGGGAAAGTCTCAGGACTTCAATGCGCTACATGTTACCCAGAGCAGATGTGGATGATTTCTGGTCCAGCTCTGAAATGCAACACCTTTTTATTTTAAATTTATTTTTTATTGATTTTAGAAAGAGAAGAAGGTGTGTGTGTGTGGGGGGAGAAACAAGATTTATTGTTCCCCTTATTTATGCAGTCATTGGTAGGTTCTTATATGTGCCCTAACGGGGGTTCGGACCCACAACCTTGGCATATCAGGACCATGTTCTAACCAGCTGAGCTCTCTGCCAGGGTGAAATGCAATGCTTTTGAAGCCAACAGATACTGAAAGATCTGTACTCCCTGCTCTTTTCTGCTGAGGTGCCAGCTCCCCAACATCTGCAGCAGGAGAGACATGCACACCTACTTTTTAACAGGTGGAACTTGGAATTTTACTTCTGCTAACTCTGAATGCCAGGTTTCAGGCCCCCAGGGCCCCCAGAGAGACCAGGGACAGTCCACAGAGGAGGGAGCAGAGCTGGGGGCCTGGACTCCGGGTGGGACAGCCACCTCTCCAGGACCAAACCTATCAGGCACAGTGCGCTTCTTGGATAAATGAGTTAAGAATTCCCTCTGAATGCCTGGCTGGTGTGGCTAAGTGGTTGAGCGTTATCCTATGAACCAGGAGGTCAGGGTTCGATTCCAGTTCAGGGCAAATGTCCGGATTGCAGGCTCAATCCCAAGTGTGGGGAGTGCAGGAGGCAGCCAATCAATGATTCTCTGTCATCATTGATGTTTCTATCTCTCTGTCCCTCTCCTTTCCTCTCTGAAATAAAATATATATATAAAGAATTCACTCTGAATCTCAGCTCTCTGCTGCCTTGTGTCTTGCAGCCGAACGTCTAACTGCAGGGTCAGCTTGCCTCAGAGTCCTGGGAAAGGCACAACCTCCCCTTAGGCCTGGAAAGTTTTCTGGCACAATCAGCATTCAAGGGACACGAAGTCTCCCCTTTTGCAACAGGCTATTTCCAGCACACCATTAATTTCTCGAAACAGAAAGGAAATGCTCCCGGCATGTAAGATTTTTCCCACTCATCTGAAGTATTAGAAGCTGATATATTTTTTTTAAATCCCTGGGGCATTTTTATCCCCCCCCCCCCCCCTTTGCAAGAATGTGCAAAACAATCAAAGTTTTGAAAGCCCAAAATATATTCCATGCTTCCTTCCCTCTGCACCATAGGCCTAAAGAGGAAGTCTCTATCTTGGCCAGGGGTCTTGGCTTTTCTGTTGCAAACATGGATGTGGTGAGCCTGGTGGTGCTGTGTTTATGTGTGTTTCTGGCTCTGTCTCCGATGCTTCCTAGTCTGACGGCACCAACACAGGACCCTGCAAAGGGCTGGGCCGGGCCTCACCCCACCCCCAGGCTTCCTCCTGGGCCCTGGGACCACAAGGGCTTGGACACCACAGGACCGGATCTGGCTGGACTTTGAACTACTTTTGCTCACCTCTCTCAGGGCCCCCATGTGGCTTTGTCCTCTTTTCCACAAGAGGATTTAGCAGGATGACATCAAAGCTCAGGGGATCTCAAGGGACTGTTCCGAGAAGAGACTTGGAGGGCTTGGAACAAAGCTGCCTTTCACGTATCATAGCCACACAAGCATTGTAAGGCGTTTTCACTGGGAGGGCTCAGCCTTGTAGCAAAGCCCTGATTTTAACCTAGGTGTCTCCCTCTAGTCAGGCAGTTAGTCACCCATCTTGGTCAGGGCAGAGAGTGCACAGGGAAGTGTTCCTGCCTGATTTCCCGCCAGGGCATGCTATAGATTCTTCCCAGGGCGTAACTTAAAAACTAAGATAGTCTTCGTTTTAATGTAGTCCAATTTATCAAGTTTTTCTTTTATGATTTGTGTCCAATTAAAGAAATTTTTGCCTAGCCCAAGTCCAGAGAGATCTCCTGTTTTCTCCTATAAGCTTTATGGTTTCATCTTTCGCTTTACTAGTACACTTGTGGCCCATCTTGAATTAATTTTTGTGTGTGCTATGAGCAGAGGTCTAGGTTCATCCACTTCCCCCAAAGGACATCCACTTGCCTTGGCATCATTTGCTGAAAAGACCATCCTTTTCCTATCCTATATAATAAAAGAATAATATGCAAATTGACCCTAGCAGCAGAATGACCAGGAACGACCAGTTGCTATGATGTGCACTGACCACCAGGGGGCAGATGCTCAACGCAGGAGCTGCTCCCTGGTGGTTAGTGCACTCTCACAGGGGACCTCTGCTTCGCCACAAGCCAGGCTGACAGCTGATGTCCGATTGTGGCTTAGGCCTGTTCCCCCGGGGAGCAGGGACATTCCTAAGCTGGCTGGTGGACATTCCCCGAGGGGTCCTGGGCTATGAGAGGGTGCAGGCTGGGCTGAGGGACTGCCCTGAATGCACAAATTTTTGTGCACTGGGCCTCTAGTTGAATTATAATGGTGCCTTTGTGGTAAATCTGTTAACCATACATGAGTGAGTCTACTTCTGGATTCTCCATTCTGTTCCACTGGTCTTGTGTCTATCCTTGCACCAACAATCATAGTATAAATTTAGAATGAATTGTATTAAAACTGAAGCACTGAATAGAGGGAATCCATTATATTCATCTTCCTCTAATCTCCTCCTTATTTCAGGAAGCTGAACATTTGAGGAGGAAAAAGAATTATCCTATATAATAAAAGCATAATATGCAAATTGACGTGTTGGTTGGGGGTGGGGCCAGTGAGCAGTCAGCACCAGGCCAGATAAGGTGCATGCCAGCAGGCAGAGGGAGGGGACGGCGATTGGGGGGCAGCAGCAACCAGCGGCGGTGGAGGGGTGATTGGGGGGGGGGGCAGAAGGGGGCAGGGCTAGCTGGCCATCACCTGATTGGGCCACCCTGTCGCCTCCCACAGAGGGAGGCCAGACTGCAGCTTAGGCCCACTCCCCATGAGAACAGGCCTAAGCTTTCAGTCGGACATCCTCTGAGGGTTGCCGGACTGCGAGAGGGTGCAGGCTGGGCTGAGGGACCACCCTCCCCCCGCCCGAGTGCACGAATTTTCGTGCACTGGGCCTCTAGTTTTAAAATATTTAAACCCAGGAATACTTTCTTCTTTTTAAAAGAATAGTTTATTGATTTTCTTTTTATTTTTTTAGAGAGAGAGGAAGGGAGAAGAGAGAAACATCGATGTGAGAGTGCAATGTTGATAGGCTGCCTCCTGCACACCCCCTACTGGGATCCAGCCCACAACCAGGGCATGTGCCCTGACCAGGAGTTGAACCAACAATCTTTTGATGCATGGGACAATACCCAACCAACTGAGCCACACCAGCCAGGGCAAACCCACAAATACTTTCAATGAGAGCCATCACCGGGGGTTCAAGATTAGGACACATTATACTATGGGTTCCTCCTCTCTCCCAACCCCTGGAATACATATAATACTTTTGGTTAATGGGCTCAGTCAATATTTTGTCCATTCTAAAATCATAAATGATTCTGTCAATTCTGCTACCAGGCTACCCCTAGAATTCTATAAAATTTCTGAGTAACAAAAATCTGTATTGCCCGGCCGGTGTGGCTCAGTGGCTGAGAGGTTGAGCATTGACCCAAAGGTTCTGTTCTACCTCAGGAGAGTGCTCAGCAAAATGACTCTTTACCAAATGACTTCTAACTCTTTCCACTCTGCCTTCTTTCCAAGAATGCCAAACCAGGTCCAGAATTTATTTCTGTTTGTAAGAATAAAGGAACTTTTAGTTCACTCTGAGCTCATTTTCAGGCAGAAAGCTCAAAATCAATCCTGGAGGCCAGGCCAAGGACAATAATAAACACTACCATCTAAATCATGCTCCGTGTTTGGGTTCCACTTAAAGCAAGTCTCAACATAGGTACATGAACAGGAACAAACAGCAGAATAGGCTCAACTATTTATTTATTCTTACCCTTGTTCTGGTAAGGACTTTAGGTTGCTCGCATACACATGTGTCTAGCAAACATCCTGTACATAGAATTAAATGACTGCCCACGACCTCCCTGCTCCCCTTTCCCACCCTAGGCAACTCCAGGCAGCAACCAAGCCATCTGCAGTGCTGCCTGATGGCTGGTGTGAGAACGCCTATTCCAAAGCTTTCTCCACCTCAAACCCATCCCTATCTTTCTGTCTCAGATGACTATACCCAAACTAGGCTACTCCATTTTCTTTCTTACATTTCATGACTCAGCTCTTATTCAATCTCTTCTGATGTTACCAACTCTTTAAGTTCATGTGGCAATCCCTTATTTATTTTTTTTATAATTCTTGTCTAGTTATCTTAGATGGTGTCTTTAAAAAAAAATCATTTCTTGAAAGGAAAGAGGAAGAGGAAAGAAGGAAGGGAGGAGGTGGAAGAGAAGGAGGAAAAAGAAAGAAACGAAATGAAGAAAGCCAGATCCTAAACGAAGATGTAGCAAGGAAGAATAATGTTTCAAATTTGGAAGAAAATTAAAATTTAATTTAATGAAGCAGTGCCTCCTTAAAAGTACCTAGAAGGAGTTAGGTGTCTCCTGCACAGTCTCTACCTATCTGCATCCCACTCCTCAGGCCCTTTGAATTGAGTTCTAGATAAATGACCTACAGACTAGCAGAGGACTTTCGGAATATTCGCTTATAACCTAGAAATAACTATGTTCTAAAAAATCACTAAAGCTATAAAAAAGGAAGAATTGGAGATAGATTTTTAAAATTAAATTTATTGGGGTGACATTGCTTAATATGGATGGATTTAAGTCTGGAATATTTTGACTTGGTTCTGAAGAAGCTAAAAAGGGCAGTTATTACAAAACACACACATGTCATGAGGAGAAGACCCTGAAGTGTAATTAATTTTGAACTTGACCAGCAATTCATTCATTTATGGTTTTACATAAAATTGTAATAAAGAAAACAGAGTTAAAACTTATCATCCTATCAAAACATGGGGATAATCTAAAAGAAGTATGTGAGCAATTTCCTAGGCTCCTACAGAGCACAAAACACTCTCCAGACATGACCTAAGATGTCCTTACTATGTTTCTATTAAAAAACCAAAAAAACAAAGCACTCTTGGGGACAGAAAACTTGGCTCTGGAACCGTGTCTGCCAATTATAGCCAAGTGACCTTGAACCAGCCACTTACCTATTTTTACAGAAGAGGAAACCAGAGCAGGTCTGAAAATCTCCTTGGGCTTGGAAGTGAACGTCCCTGTCTTGAATATGTCTGAGAGCAGTCACAGGCACCTTCAACATCCATGAAGCTCTGAGGTTATGAGGTTGTACCACCTGGCTCTGGGGCTCTCATCCCCTGTAAACCAGCCAGTGTACCTCCTCATCTACTAAATGTATGTATCTGACTCACAGCAAAGTTCATTCTCCCAGTGAAGGAAAGAAAAAAGAGCTTATCAAGATATCAGCTGTTAGATAGCCAATTGCTTTTTATCTGAAAGAGCTACATAGAAGCTGTTAGGAGAAGTCATGTTTTGAAGTTGAATATACTCCATTGAGCTTGGGAAATCATGAAAAGTTAAATTCTCTTTAATAGTCAGTTTTTGTCCAATTTTGTTATTGTATTTAACCACATACTGGTTTTTGCTTCATTGCCTCCTTCATTTCCCCCATCACCTCTTCCATTTTTACCCTACAAATCCATTTCTACCCATACAAATCCACTCTTTCCTACTTCTTACTTCCACCCAAACTCATGCTCTGATCCTGGCAATCATGCTCACCTACCATTACCTTCTCATTTCCACTTTGCGTATGGTGATGTCCTTGCTTACTGAATGTCCTCCCTCCTCGCCTATTATTGATGCCCTGCTCTTTACTTGAAGCTCTAAGTCTCATCTCCTTTTGACATTTTGTACAGCTCCAGCTCCCACTTAGTTCTCCTCTGCGACCCTGCTGGGTTTGGAGTTAGTGCCACACAACTTAGTGCACCCTTGTTCTCGAATGCTTTCCCAGCTGGGCTAATGGAAGATGCTGGTGTCCTGATGCAGTCAGAATGGAGTCAGGAAATCTGGAATCAGGTGCCCTTCATGTTCATTGGAAGGAGGGGCAGTCAAGAGTGTATGCAGTGGGAAAGGGCATCAGTAAATTAAGAATAACATAACATTACTAGAGGCCAGTGCATGGATTCATGCACTTTGAAAGGAAATTAATTAGAAGGTGGCCGTCGGGGCGGGACTGGGCTAGATGGGCCAGACACGCCCTGGAGCCAAACCTCCCACAGTCCCTCCCTGCCCGGCTGCACCTGGGGCGGTGCTAGGCTCAAAGGGCATCTGTGGAATGAGTGGGGCCCCTCCAGCAGGTGGGGTCCTTGGCCTGGCTCGTGGGGATCGGGCCGAAACCAGCTCTCCAACATCCCTTGAGGGGTCCTGGAGTGCGAGAGGGCACTCTGCAAAGTTGCTGTCACTCAGCAGCTCCTGCGTTGAGTGTCTGCCCCCTGGTGGTCATTGTGTGGCATAGCTACCGGCTGGTCATTTGGTCACTTAGGCTTTTATATATATAGATTAGCCAGACAGAAACTGAGAATATAGCCACTGTCCTGAAAATGCACCAGTGTTCACAATGCCAAGGTATCTAGCCAAAGTGGGGTTATAGCCACCCCTTTCTTATCAGCTGGAAGATCATTCATTGAGATTTTTTAAATCCTCCACTTAACTTTCTCTTGATATAAGCAATGATTCTTGGCCACTCACCAACCAATTAGTGTATGATCAGGGGATGAGAATTAATTTAAATATATAGTAATCAAGTGAATCCTAATGAGAAGAGTAGATCTGCTAGGAAGAAAAGATAATCTGTCATTCTCACACATGCTGGCTTATGGTATTTGCATTCTAGCTCTCACTGAGTATGTATTAATATGGCTAAGACAGCTGAGTGTAAAGACTTCTGTAAGTTACAGTAGGCTTGTAAACCACACTCATCTTGACTCTCAGTGATGCTGGGTCCTGGAATGGTTTGTGCAGAGTATGTGTATTCACACCAAAAAAGGAGGGTTTAGGAAAGAACAGAGATACCACATATGGAGATAGAGTCCACACAACTTGGCAAAAATCTGCAGATTGAGTTCTGATAACACATTGAAGGGAAAAGCACCAAACAACAGTACGAAATGGGAAAAGAATAGTAGGAAAGCACTATGGCCAAGACGGGGAAGAAGATGAAACACGTGCAGACTTCCTGATATTAAATTAGGGGAAGCAGCAACGGTATGGCTAATCAAAGAGCAGAGCCACTTGCCAAGGCAAGTCATTTTGGGAACTTCCAGAGGTGCGGTGATGTGGCAGCTGGACCTCGGAATGGAAATCCAGCTCACAGTCTCAAGGATGTCAGCCGAGGACAGCAAGAGCAGGAGAAAAAAGGACTAAACCCTCAGCAGCAGAGTTCAGACTTAATTTCAGGGTATTAGTTTAAAGAAAAGTTACCTAGTTATGGTAGCTACTGTTAATTATTTACACTTTGGTGGGAACGAAAAACCAATAGTTTATAATGATGGAGCCCTGCCAAACATTGGCAGGGAAAGATGTGTAAGAATTGCTTCCTCTTTTCCAAATATAATCTATTGTGGTGGGATGGAGGAGGTTCAACACATTTACATTGAGAATCAGATGCTGGGGAGGTCATGGTCTGTAGTGAGTTTGGAGCACAGACTTTGCAAGCAGGAATTCTGCACTACCACGTCTGAGTTATGTAACGTAGTACATGTTGTTTAACTTCTCAGTTTATTCATCTGTGAAATGGGGCAGTAACACCTAAGTCTTTATCAGTGGTTCTCAACCTTCTGGCCCTTTAAATACAGTTTCTCATGTTGTGACCCAACCATAAAATTATTTTCGTTGCTACTTCATAACTGTAATGTTGCTACTGTTATGAATCGTAATGTAAATATCTGATATGCAGGATGGTCTTAGGCGACCCCTGTGAAAGGGTCGTTCGACCGCCAAAGGGGTCACAACCCACAGGTTGAGAACCGCTGCTTTAGATGATCAGAAAGATTAAACAAGATACAGCAATTAGCACAGTCCCTGGCCTGGGATAAACGCTCAACAAGTATTAGCTATTGTTTTTATTTCAAAGTAAATTCCTTATGACTGGAGCTGAGACAAATTGCTTATCCAGGGAATGGAGGCAACACATCCCTTGAACCAGGGGTGGCTGGGGAAAGAGATGGAATCTGAGCAGGCCCTGCAGTTCAGAAGCAGGCCTCTGTCCAGGAAGGTTTCACTCAGACAGTAGGGGTCCAGAGACAGGAAAGCACCGCCCTGCCGGAGGAACAGCGAGGGAGCCCACCAGTCTGGCTCGGGGAGAGCGCTGCGTACAGGAGAGAAGCTGAGATTCCAGCGTCTCTGAATGTTGGAGTGACATGACTCAAGCGGCAACTTCAGAGACCTCTGCAGCAGGATTGAGACAGGCTGGGACTAGAGACCTAAGTCAAGTTTGTAGCAATGGGACAGAGAGGAAAGAGGCAGACTGGAGGGACCTGTCAGGACATTGCTTAGCCGTCAGCCACTTATTTACAGGGCAGCCCATCTGCAAGCAGACTTCCCAATACGATACCAGCCTGGTGATGGCATGTGCGGACCCTGTAAATTACATTTCCGACTTGTTTGCCTCTGGGTTAATGAGACACCCCATGTTGGCTCCCATCTCTGATGCTGAACATCTTCCTGGAGTGTATTGGGCTATTTTTCTGTATAATAGACATCACAGTACTCAGATGTCTCTCCATAATGATTGTGAATCTTGCAGTGCCTCAAAATTATCACCCTGAGTTTGAACTTATCATGGAGCATAAACAGAAAGTTGATTCTTCACAATTTGTTGCTTGCAAACAAATCCCTTGTGTGACCACGTTTTCTTATTCCTCTGCTCTAACTTGAATGGGTCTAGCACAAGAAAGAGTAGGATACTGACCAAAGGTCTGACTCCAGGGCGTGGCCCCACCCCCACGTGATCTGGTTGTCTAGGGCAGTGGTCGGCAAACTCATTAGTCAACAGAGCCAAATATCAACAGTACAACGATTGAAATTTCTTTCGAGAGCCAGATTTTTTAAACTCAAACTATATAGGTAGGTACATTGTTATTAACTTAATTAGGGTACTCCTAAGGCTTAGGAAGAGCCACACTCAAGGGGCCAAAGAACCGCATGTGGCTCGTGAGCCGCAGTTTGCCGACCAAGGGTCTAGGGCAGCCGTGGGCAAACTACAGCCCGCGGGCTGGATCCGGCCCGTTTGAAATGAATAAAACTAAAAAAAAAAAAAAAAAAAAGACCGTACCCTTTTATGTAATGATGTTTACTTTGAATTTATATTAGTTCACACAAACACTCCATCCATGCTTTTGTTCCGGCCCTCCCTCCAGTCCAGTTTAAGAACCCATTGTGGCCCTCGAGTCAAAAAGTTTGCCCCACCCCTGGTCTAGGGCCATCCTTGGAGGAAGGCTGTGTTAGGTAAGGTATTTCCATGGAGGATTTTAGGTTAAGTTCAGATGCGTAAGGTGGAGAGAACTCTCTGGTAGCCACATGGTGGATGAGCTGAGCAGGGCTGTGCCAGCCACCTTGCCAAGGGATGAGCTCATTTATTCAGCAGCACTGCCATGGAAGCCAAACTACCATCAGAACACCAGGCTGACTGATGTCCACACCAGTTAAATCGCCGGCTGGATTTTTATTTGGTTTGCGCACAATGGAAGAACTGACGTCACGGGGAGCACCTTATGAAGGGAAACGCCCTAGCTATGTGGGTGCACCTTGTTCCTGGTACCACAGTCGTGGAAATGCTTTGCACCACATTTCACGGGCCTGTCCTGTCTGGGCTATGACACACCTTAAATTCAACGAATTAAAACTTAGGGTCACCTTTTCCTGTTCCACAAGCACTGAATTGAGTGGGGGAGTTTCCACAGGAGGGACTCCTGGGATTCTGGGATTCCTAGAAGCCTGCACAGTCAGTTCCCGGAACACTTATCTTGGAGATCCTGCCCACCCTCCCCCTACGCACACACCCGGTGCCGGCCGCCAGGCGTCAGGAAGTGTTTCCCCCACGAGCTGTAAGGGGAAGTCTTCCGGAGCCCGCAGGCTCACCTACCCTCCGAGCTCAGCCTCGGTCCATGGGCCCTGTCCTATCGCAAGGGCTGCAGTCTGTGGGGTCCCAAAGAAATAGATGTTCTTGAACCCGCCCCTGAGGGGAAGGAAGTGAGGGACTCCCACATGGCCTTCAACTCCAGGGGGGTTGGCCTTACTAAACCTAGCGCCTAGAACATCTTGGGAAGCTTCAGAAGGTCGAGACCTGAACTCCCAGGAGGCCTTGGGGGACTTCTGCCCTTCCTTGTCCAGTGGACAGCCCGGGTGCCGGGGAGCTTCCCACTCTGGGTCTTTAGTGGAAGATGAACGTCCTTCAGCTCCCTGAGAGCAAGGGAAGCCCTCAGTTCCACGCTCTGACCGAGGAAGGGCCTGGCATTGTAGGAGCCACAGCAAATCCTCAGGCCAGGCCCACGGCTCCAGGCACAGCCTGAGGAAATTGGCCGTGCAGCACAGGGCCCCTGTTAGACTAGGAGTTTCCAAAGATGGTAGGTTTGCTCAGTCTCGTTATGCATGTTGGAAAAGACCTCGCAGAGGGCTGCCAGCAGGAATAACTGGCACCAGACACACCGAGCCACACAGGCAAGCTCCCCACCTGGAAAGCAGCTCTCAGAAGGGTTCTGTCTCGCAGTGCTTGCCAATCCTGGCGCACACGGGGCTCCCCGGGGCTCGACTCAGTACCCAGGCCTGGGCTGCACTCCCAGTTTCACGTTGGTCTGGGTGTGGCGCTTGGCACTGGCATTGTTTAAAAACTCCTTGGGCAGAACCACTTAATTAAAACAGAGCAGGAGCTAGAGGATGAGAAAGACTGGAGGGTGGAAAGTAAGAGAGGAGGAGAGGACAGATTTGAAGACAGAATGTTCCCAAATCTTTTGAGCGAGAGTCCAGACACGTGGGAGACACAAGTATTGAAGGAGAAGAGAGAAAAGGCCCAGGAACTGGAGTGAAGGGTGAAGGGTATAGAGACCTGATGACAAGACAACTTCATTACTGTTACTATCATTGCTTTAAGCCACGTGGGGGAACGGTGAGTCTTAACAGTTCTCCTGTGTTATTTTCCCTTTTCCTAAAATAAATTATTTGGTTCACACCCTCAGCCCCACCCCTGCCCCTCTCCTGCCTTCCTAATTCCTTCCCTCAATGGTAGTGGACAGAGCTGGGGCTATATCCGGAGTTTGTGCGTCTCAGTTAAAATCCGACTAGATCAGGACCCTTTCCTTTGCTCCTCTGGTGTCAGATTGCCTCTCTGTTAAGGACCAGGAGCAGGAAGAAACACAAGGGATCTGTGTGTGAGGAAACAGCTCCCTGGAGGCCGGGAGCAGAGCTGGGCCCACTGTGCTTGCCCCTGGCATTTCCACTTGGTGATGTTTTTGCCTTGGGGCTCCAGCCTCCTTTTCACTTCTCTCTTGGTTACTGTTGCCTCCTTGGCCCACAACCCCAGGCACTAATCAGCCGACATAACAGCTCCCCCTGTTCTTTCTCCGAGTTTTCCCCTCTTTCCCCGTGCCCTCTGGTTATTTTCTGTGCTCCTTTGTGATGTTCACAGGCTGGAAAGCTCTCAGCTGTTTAGCCCAAGTCTCATCCTTTGTTTATCTCTGCTTTGCTGGGTGTTCTCCGATTTCCTCCCAGCTTCCTAGTCGGACTGAACATTTCTTTCCCCCTGTTCTGTGTTTGCTCGTGCTGCCCCTCAGGCTCAAACTGGAACAGAACCCCCTTCTCACCCCGTCGGTATATGATGCCTGGGACTGTGCACTCGCTTTGTGCACCACTGTGAACACCCCATGTGTTCCAGCACAAGTACAGACCTTCTTTTTGCATCTGAGAGGAAACTCACATCAGACAAGATGCTGGCTGGGGGTGCAGGGGACCATCCGGGCTTGGAAAAGAGCTAGGATGTTCAATGTGGCTCAAACGGGTAGGTGTGACTCTCTGATCCCAGGGTAGGAGGCCCTGTCTAGTGGGAAAGGGGGAGGGGGGGCTTTGAATAAGGATTTTGTATTTTTCACTAGTTAGGCAAGTCACACTTGCTCTTATCTGGTGGGGGACAGCCTGGCGTCCAACCTGTTGGGGGTGAGCTCTGAGACATGAGGAGCAGATAAGGGAAAGCTACACCCACAGACAGGGGAGTAGCTGCCCTAGAAGAGGGACCCTGGAGCCTGGGTTTGCTGTTTGCTGCTCTTACTGGTATTTTTAGGACCAGACGTTTTTACTTTGGCACTTAGGTTATTTTTAGGCAGTGATTACTTTTCTGTAATTGGTGGTGCTTTTTTTGTGTTACTTGAGTTGCTAATTCCTTTTACAATGCAAGAAGAAACCAGGAAAGGGGTTTCCCTGGTAGATTGGGTGTGAAAGGTGTGGATGCTGCATCTTTTCAAGGCCTGGGAGCAACTACATGCACAGTATCCACAGGTGAGCCCCTGGAGAACCTCGCTTTCCCTCCCGCAGGTCCTCCTTCCAGGGCAGCCATCAGCCCCAGCCCTGGAGACTCTCTTCTTTTGTTTAAGCAAAGGGAAAGAATTTCCTCACAGAGCATCTGGGCTTTCAGACTTGGCACCTCTTCAGAGCAGCCATACATAAAAGTAGGAAACTTGTTCTTTATAGACTTGGAAAGAAATGTCCTCGATCTTCCTGAAATTGACATGGAAGCTGCAGTTTATGCCTCCTCAGTCCTTTGGGCACATTTTCAGGGAATCTCTTTAGCAAATGTGTGACTCCTTTGGGAAGATAGGGGCTTCGAAGATGATGCTTTTGACAAGGGGGGGGGGGAATGCTGTGCTGCTGTGGACTAGGGAGGAGAGGGGAAAGGTCCAGGTTTATCTGTCCTTGGGAAAGGATTATGGTCTCTGGGCCCGTAAATCAGTTATATTGGCACATGAAGAAAAGAAAACTTCAAGTTAACTCAAATAGAAAAATAAGAACAAGACCCCTGGGGCAAGAATGACGTTGGCTAAACACGCAACCTGTCTCCAGTTCCGCCCACATATCCACGGGAGATTGGTCTGAATGAAAACTGAGGGTCATGATCTCTGGAGCTGAGAGAGATAAATCCCATTCACAGACAGTTCTAAGCAATTTTTTAAAACAAGAAAGTAGCATTTTTACCTACACAATAATAATGAGGAATGACAAGTCCACAAATAGTCCATAACGTCAGCACTAGATAGCTTTCCCAATGTCATGTAACATGCTCAGAAGATGATTAAAAAATGATCTGGAACATATTGGTCACCAGGTGTAAAATTGGGCTGGCCAGACATTTAATTCCTAATAATTAGGGGATGTCAAAAGAAAAATGTCACCCATTCATCACTAATTTTTTTTTAAAGATATTTTATTGATTTTTTACAGAGAGGAAGGGAGAGAGATAGAGAGTTAGAAAGATCGAAGAGAGAAACATCGATCAGCTGCCTTCTGCACACCTCCCACTGGGGATGTGCCCGCCACCAAGGCACATGCCCTTGACTGGAATCGAACCTGGGACACCTCAGTCTGCAGGCCGACGCTCCATCCTCTGAGCCAAACCGGCCTCGGCCATTCATCACTAATTTTAATGTCCATCTCTTAGAACACTGACTTCCACTATTGCCCAGCTGAATTTATTATTTAAAGCTCTATTGGAAATGGTATAAAAGTTGAGAAAGATCCACAGGGATACTAAATAAATCAAATTTCAGCATTGCATGGCATTGAGCAGATAAAACATGGAGCAGATTAATTTATATATTTTTAAAATCCTCACCTGAGGATATTTTTCCATTGATTTTTAGAGAGAGTGGAAGAGGAGGGAAAGACCGAGAGAAACATCAGTGTGAGAGAGACACATCGATTGGTTGCCTCCTGCATGCACCCTGACCAGGGCCCAGGCTGGGGAGGAGCCTGCAACTGAGGTATGTGCCCTTGACTGGAATCGAACCCGGGACCCTTCAGTCCATAGGCCGACACTCTATCCACTGAGCCAAACCAGCTAGGGCACAACTTGGAGCAGATTAATTCATTCAGGTCCTCCCTGAACTGACTACTGTGCTGGGTGATATGAGGGATAGAAAGATGCCATTGGACTCCTTACCTGATATAGGTTTATAAGCCAGGAAGTGTAGACAAATATACAAGTACATAAACAATTATAATATACTGGAGGCCTGGTGCATGAATTCGGGCACGGGTGGGGTCCCTTGGCCTGGTTGGTGATTGGGGTCGATCGGGGGGTGGGGGGAAGTCAGCTGGCAGTGGGGGAGGGACTGCGGGAGGTTGGCTGGCCACAGGAAGTTGGCTGTGGGAGCGCACTTACCACTAGGGGGTAGCTCCTGCGTTGAGCATCTGCCCCCTGGTGGTCAGTGCACGTCATAGCAACTGGTCAACTGGTCCTTCGGTCGTTAGGCTGCTTAGGCTGTTATATATATAGATAACCTAGCCAGTTTGGCTCAGTGGATAGAGTCATCAGCCCATGGACTGAAGGATCCCAGGTTTGATTCCAGTCAAGGGCACATACCTTGGTTGCAGGTTCAATCCCCAGCCCTGGTCAGGGCACGTGCGGGAGGCAACCAATATGTCTCTCTCACATTGATGTTTCTCTCTCTCTGTCTCTCTCCCTTCCTTCCACTCTCTCTAAAAATCAATGGAAAGATATCCTCGGGTGAGGATTAACAACAAAAACAAAAAACAAAACAATACATAAATAATTATAACAGATGAATTATGACTGATAAATATAAACATAAAAATATTTTGACTGAGTGGGTCAGAACTGAACCATGGGAGAGGAAAGGCGCTTTCCAAAGTTAAAGAGGGTGGGTGATCCCAGGCTCGTTTGGCTCAGTGGATAGAGCGACGGCCTGCGGACTGAGGGGTCCCGTGTTTGATTCTGGTCAGGGGCACATGCCTGGGTTGTGGGCTTGATCCTCATTGGGGAGGTGCAGGAGGCAGCCAATCAATGATTCTCTCTCATCATTGATGTTTCTATCTCTCTTTCCCTCTCCCTTCCTCTCTGAAATCAATAAAGATATTTAAAAAAAAAAGATGGTGGGTGAGGCAGGTAAGGATATTCCAGGCAAGGGGATCAGCATGCTCAGAGGTGAGATGTTTGGTTATCTTTTTGTTTGGCAAACATCCTTTGACAAACCTTCTTCATCACTTTCTATTCTGAGGTGTTCCTTGCAGGAAAAATAATTATAGTTAATATTGGTATTGGGCTTTACACCCGACAAAGGGTTTTTATATCTATTACTTCATTTAAAAAATGTATATTTTATTGATTTTTTACAGAGAGGAAGGGAGAGGGATAGAGAGTTAGAAACATTGATGAGAGAGAAACATCGATCAGCTGCCTCCTGCACACCCCCTACTGGGAATGTGCCCACAACCAAGGTACATGCCCTTGACTGGAATCGAACCTGGGACCCTTCAGTCCACAGGCTGACGCTCTATCCACTGAGCCAAATGGGCCAGGGCCATTACTTCATTTTTATTTTCCCAACAATCTTGTGAGCTAAGGTAGTCATTTTACAGACAAAGGAACTGAGGTTCAGTAAGGTTAAGTGTCTTGTGCAAAGTGACCTAGACTGGGAGTGAATCTAGGTCTTCAGAATCCAAACTCAGAGCGTTCTCTAACCAGCTGAAGTATTCTGTCTTGTTTTGTTTTGTTGGGGGGAGAGGTATTTCAAGCAAAGGAAAAGAACTCTTGAGAACAAGAACTCTTGAGAACTGGAGGACAGCTAGATTGCAGAAGTTTTCAATGTCAAGCCAATGAGATTAGTTATGTCTACCAGTTATTATGAAAGGAAAACCAAGAGAATAAAAACATTAGCATATGTTGGAGAACATGTTACACAATTGCTGGTCAAATAGAGGTCATGGCTCACCATTCACACTCTGGGCCTGAAACGTTTCAGAGGTGTTATCTCACTGGTTCTGGGTAATTTGGACTTGCAACTCCAAATAGGTGAGCATTATCCTCCTTATGAATAATGCTGGGACAGGGTTAGTCCTACTATGACCATATGGCTAGAGTCCTACCCACATCTTGGAATAAAACAATGTGCAAACTCCAGCTCTTTTTATTGGATTTTAATGGTTCCAATGAATGTTTAATGTAAAAATCAGTGTTTGAAAATATGCTTCATGTTTTCTCTTGCAAATGACTAAGATGATGCCATACTCTTAGAAAATACCTTATATAGGCAGGAATCCTGTGAGAACTTTAAAAGTCAATGTTAACACTGAGTAAACATTCCCTGGTAGAGCCAACTTATCTTTATATTAGTGAAAATGTTTCCTCTCTAAGATTAGATATGGTTTAGATTTGTATCTTCATCTTGAGAAAAAATTCATAACTGCCAGAAAAGAAATGAGTCCTAAAGAAATGTATTTACTAAACTATAAAATCCAGAATAAATAAGACCTGGCCCTGAGAATCTTCCCAGCCTCGTTTCTTGTCACATCCCTCCTGAACTTGAGCTCCAGCCATAAGGAACTTCTTGTGTTCCTCAAATGTGTCCTGCTCTTTCTAGACTCTAGTTTTTGCACATGCCATTCCTATTTCTAGAATATTCCCCCCATTTCCCATTCTTCCCCACTTTTGCCTGGTTAACTCCTAGATATCCTGTGTCTTGGTGTGGTTATCTTTTTGTTCGGTAAACCTCCTTTGACAAACCTTTCTTTATCGCTTTCTATTCTTCATCCCTTTGTTGCGCCCCTCCCCCCTAATGTAGAATGGCGGCTTCCTTCCTGCTTCTATGGGTCTCTGTATTTATCCTTATTACAGTATTTTCCCAAGGCATCATAATTGTGTCTGCAGCGCCCACTAGATTGAGGGCTTAATGCTGGTAAGGACCTGTCAATTTATTCTCTCTACTTCGTCTCTGTGTGCCAATAGTTAGCACTGAGTGAATGGTCAACAAACTGCTGAGCAGTTGAGAGACCAATGCCACTACCAACATATACATCAGGTTCAGGATTTTTATATGAAGGTTCAAATAGTAAGAGCTTAGGAACCATTCCAAGAAACTGTCTTTCTTTGCTGTTGATTATTAAAAAGACTTTGGGGTCTAGCTAGCTATAACTACAGTTAATCCTTGAACAACACGGGGCTCAGGGGTGCTGACCTCTGCGCAGTTGAAAATCCACATATAACTACAGTCAGCACTCCATATATGCAGAGTTGACTGTTGAACAAAATGGGTTTGAACTGTGTGGGCCAATTGACCTACATAGGTCAATTGAAAAAAATCCCACATACAGTGGAACTGCACAGTTCAAACCTATGTTGTTCAAGGGTCAACTGCACTTTTATTCCACCGTTTGTACAAGGGCATATTTTAGCATTTAGGAAAGGTTGAAGTACAGAGATTTTGATTAACTGTGGCCTATTTAAAAATTGGTACTCAGCTGTTTCTAAGTACAAAGAGGTCAATGTTCAGGCATGTCCTTCTTATGTCCCTGATTCAGCTACTCAACAGGAGCAGTAAAATAGCCAAAGGTGCTGATTCTGTACTTCTACACTTATACTAACATAGATCATATGTTAAAAACCTATAAAGAAATAGCTATCCCATTAAACAATATAGATAAAATCCAGGAGACAAAAGATAAGGATGGACTCTATAGCAAAATGCCCCCTTATTAGTCAATTTATAAGGTTTAAAAATTGGGGGTATGCCCTAGCCAGTTTGGCTCAGTGGGTAGAGCATCGGCCTGTAGACTGAAGAGTCCCAGGTTCAATTCCGGTCAAGGGCACATGCCCGGGTTGCAGGCTCTATCCCCAGTAGGGGGTGTGCAGGAGGCAGCCAATCACTGATTCTCTCTCATCATTGATGTTTCTATCTCTCTCTCCCTCTCCCTTCCTCTCTGAAATCAATAAAAATATATTTTTAAAAAGTGGGGGTCATCGGTCAGAGTTTTAGTGGGAGAAATTACAGCGAAGTTTTGGGCAACTACTTAAAAGTACAAAAGCACAGTTCGGTGTTACCAAGCAATAATAGCACATTGGAAAAGATGGATTTAAAAGAAAACTGGCTACGGATCAGTCCCACTTGTCCAAAGATGTTAAAAACAGTTATAAGGGTCAACTTAAAATCTGTTTGCAGACACGAAAGAAGAATTGCTCATTTCATATGTAGAGGAAAAGCACCCACTAAGGGACAGGCCCTTCCTAGTGGGGTGGGTGATAGGAGACAGTATTGAGATTCTTCTCTCCTAGTATGTAACCCCTTCCTGTTAAAATACTTTCATATTCCTAAATTATCACATAACCATTGAACTTTTAAAGAAGAACCCTAAGATCTATCTTGTCCAAATTCTTATTTTATAGATGAGGCTTGTGGGGATTAAACATTTTGACTAAGCTCATTCCTGGATGCTGGCAGAAAAAGAACTAAAACTATATCAACTAAAACATCTCCTTGTGCTTTATAAATAACACAGAAACAACCATTCTCTCTCCTCAATCAGCTGGCTACCATTTAAACAGTGTGAAACGGAGAGATTAGCAAGGCACTGAGCAAAGCCATTAGGCATCCACAGCTCCGTTTCCCAGGCAGAGGGGCAGCAGCATGCCGTTTAGTTGTGGGAGTATTTCCAATTTGCATGAATGGAACATGGACAAATAAGATAAGGCTAACTGCAGGAAAGTAATTTCCCTAGTTCCCCGGAGCCTTGGATTTGGAAAACTGTAGCCTGCTCTGGAATTCAGGACCATTACTGGGTAGAACTCCCCATGTGACCTCAGCCCACGCATGGAGACTTGTCAAGGTCCCAGGTGCTGGCTCGCCCACGGGCTGTGGCTGAGACAGAAAAACAAAGAGAAAAATCCTCCCAAAAACACACACATAAGCAAGAACCATCTTCCTGTGTTCTCTGCCAAGAGAGCTGGAGCCAAAGAGATGAGTTCGCAACTCTGATTCATCCATCAAGACAAATAAACTCAGTCTATGGAGGTTAGGAGGCCAATTTAGGAAGTAAACACAAGTTCAGCCTTGGGAAAAACACAGACGCCATCCCTGGAACCTAACTCCACAGTGAGAACAGGGCTCACTCTTAAGGATGGAGTTCTGAAAATGTCAGCAGATGATCCGCTTCAAAGAAGCAACTCCAGAGGCAAAGAGCACCAAGACGTGAGCCTTCCTCCCACTGCACAGACGCGTGGAATCGGAGCTGAGGAGCATTGCTAGTGGAGAAGGGGCCTGATGGCAACGTAACAGCAGCAAATGGAAGCCTGAGGGGTGAATAGCACTTCCTCCCTCCAGGAGTGCCAAGCTTCTGGGCTGGTCTGGAGCATCCACTTTAGTTCCCTGATCAACACTGCTCTTACCTGTATCACTTCTCTGCTTTGGATAGCGAGTTGTTCCCCTGGTTCTTACCCAGCACCTACCCCAACCCCCAGCAACCACAGGTGTGAGCTTGAGCTTACATTCTCTTTGTCTCCCGGCATCACTAGAGTATCTGGTCCAGGTCCTGTTCATCCCTTCTGCTGCATGGGTCTCCCACCCCCTTATCAAATCCTCCTTAGGTAGAGCCTGATTCTTCTCCCCTTGCATGTGGGCTGGCCTTAGTAACTCACTCCTAACGAACAGAATATGGTAGACGTGACCATGTGTGACTCCCGGGACTCGGTCTTTGAAGGCATTGCAGCTTCCTTCTTGCTTTTTCTGGGATCACTTGCCATGGGAGAAGCCAGCTTCCCTGTTGTTAGGATGCTCAGCAGTGCAATGCAGAGGCCTGAGTGACGAGGAACTAAACCCTCCTGCCTGTAGTCATATGAGCGAGCCAATGTGGAGACAGATCCTGCAGTCCCAGTCAAGCTTGCAGATGTAGGTTCTAGAGATCAGCTGTACAACACTGTGCATATAGATAATAATACTGTACTGTACACTTAAAAACCTAAGAGGAGATATTTCATGTTATGGCTTTTAACCACAATGAAAAGAAATAGTGAGATCAAAATGACCTTTCAAGAATTCCAAGGTTCACAGCAATGATTCATTTTTTGGGCAATACTCCAGAACTGAGTGGCAAACTGACTCAAAACACCTCAAAAGTAAAAAACAAAACAAAACATAAAACCCCCCTTATTTTCACATTAAAACAAAAATGTTGCTCCCTTCTTCCTGGAGGATTGGCAGGGTGAGAAGGGAGATAGGAGGGCAGATGACCAAACATAAAGACAGGTGTTGTAATCCCAAGAATTCTGGGAATCACTGATCTAGACTTGAGGTTTCAAAAGAAATGGGCTTAAGAAAAATACCTGGGCATTTGGAAAGATAAATTCCAACCAAAGAACTGACATCACTGGCTTTCTTTCTAATTGTCCTTTCAGCAAAGACCATGTAGACACAATACCCAAGGAAAAGGGCAGAGGACAAGACGGAAAACTCAGATAAGCAATGAGCTAATGCACAGATAAGAGGGGTGTGCATTACATCGGCAAAGGCAGAGACAAATAAAGAAGACTGACATCTATTCATTAATATATGACTGGGTCAAAAATGAAGAACATATAGATGGCAAGTTCCTGTTATATCATCTCCCACAGAAATTAGGGGAAAAAATTATCAAAAGAGGGGAAAGGGCACATGAAGGGTTCTTTTTATGGTGCATATACCTAATTATCACTGCCATAATGAAAACTAGGAATGGGATTAGTAAAAGGCATGTGAAAGGAAACGATATTATCAGGACAAGGAGAGGGTCAAGTTCTCATAAAATTTAGAGCGTACACTAATGCTCTCAAAGTTGATTGACAGTTGAAGTTTGCTTTCTCTTTAGGTATTCCTCAGTCTGCTACTTTTTTTTTTTTTTTACATTAAAAGCTAATTCTGTGAAGCTTTTCAATGACCACTCCTGGGTGCAGGCCCCTTTGGAAGGACATGAGAGAAAAACCAAAGCTCTAAGGAAGTCTTTCTGGCCAAGACTAGAGCAATGTTCTGAGCCCCTTTCTTGCCCAGACATTCGTGGGGGTCCAAGCAGGGTGACTGAATTCTGGGCTGCCCCCAGGCCTACGGCCCTCAGGCCTTCCTCTAAGTGAGCTTCCAGCAGCCAGGATGAAGGAGAACAATGCCCTCCCCTCGTGTTGTTTCATGACAGAATATTTCCATCAAGACACACTGACTCTCCCAGGAAGGAAACAAACTGGTGTGAAAGCTGGGATGCCCACCAGAGTCTCTTGGGCCATCTATGGGGCTGGAGCGGGCAGAAGAGAAGAATAAGGACAGAAGATAAGCAGAGAGAAGTGGGGCGGGAACCACCATCTCCCAGCCATTGAGCCTTCTATCTCTCTGGGTGGCTTATGGTACCTTCACAACAAAACACAGACGGAAGCTCCTCCAGCAGGAGCCTCTTGGCACCAGGAATTCTCTCTAGATTTCCTACGGGACCTGGATGTGAATCTTTCTCTCCTTCTTCTAGAAGTCCTGCCAGAGCGAGACATTTCTCCATCAAGATGCTGATCAGGCTTGTCCTATTAAGAAATTCATTTCAGCCCAGAGGGCATGGCTCAGGGGGTTGAGTGTTGACCTGTGAACCAGGAGTTCATGGTTCAATTCCCGGTCAGTGCACATGCCCAGGTTGTGGGCTCAATGATCATGCAGGAGGCAACCAATCAATGATTCTCTCTCATCATTGATGTTTCTATCTCTCTCTCTTCTTTCCTCTCTGAAATCAATAAAAATATATTTTTAAAAAAGAAATTAATTTCATAAAGAGAAAAAGAGGAAGCTGGTTTACATAAAAATGAAAACCAAAGAAATACCCATTTCAAGTTTGACAGCTTTTTCTAGCTTTGTTTCCTCTATCATGCCCTCCCCCCCGCCCCCCCCCAAAGTCTGATTGACTTGTTATATTAACACAAGTTCTGTTTATGCATTTTTATTACAGATAACAAATAAAAAAAGCACATTTCCCACTGAAAGGAAATCACATTTAAAAAATCCCTTTAGGGACAGGAAAAAGTGCAAACCATTTAAAAAGATTAATTTGTGGGAGGACGAGGTCAGTCCCAAATCACTCCCTTGCATTATGCTCTGGTTCAGCGAGGCGGATGCCCCAGGCCACACGTATAATGGCGGAAGGTTCTCTGTCACTGCAGGCCTGCACCTCTCTGAGACCATAATCATTCTCAAATCAAAACATGCAAAAATGTAAAACCAAAAGCTTAAATAAGAACACCTTTGTTTTTCATATCTGGGTGCCCAAGACAACGCAAGCCAGCTCACAAATTGCGGAGAGGGGTAACGGGCAATGAACATGGGGGGCCTCGGCGCATATTTCTATTGGATTAAGATTGATTCATCCTAAAAAACAAATATGATCAATCTTGTAGATCAATGTTGAATGGTACAATGCACACGTTTCGATGTACTAAATAATTTATTGAAATAAAATGGCTATTTTAAAAGGCCAATTTATCTGTATCCGGGCTCTCCCCACGTGTCCATTTTACACTCTGCCCTGTTTCTTCTGCTCTGAACACACCTGGTCCACCAGGTTAAGGAAGTCCCTCTGGTCCACGTGCATATGGCGGTGGTGAAACCTGGCTGGAGGAATTATCTAAATTGGTACAAGATGCAGCATGAGTATATTTTGGCCAAAAGTGATGCCCATCAATGAGCAACTCTAGGTCCTACTAAAGGCACTGCCTTTTTTTTTTTTTTAAAAAAATATATTTTCATTGAATTTTAGAGAGAAAGAAAGGGAGAGAGAGATAGAAACACTGATGAGTGCTCGCTTCGGCAGCATATATACTAAAATTGGAACGATACAGAGAAGATTGGCGTGGCCCCTGCGCAAGGATGACACTCAAATTCGTGAAGCGTTCCATATTTAAAAAAAAGAAAAGAAAAAAAAGAAACACTGATGAGGGAGAAAAATCAACATGGATCGGTCGCCTCCTGCATGCCCCCTGCCAGGGATCGAGCCTGAAAACTGGGCATGTGCCCTGACTGGGAATCAAACCGGCAACCTCTTGGTGCATGGGTCGATGCTCATCCACTAGCCACACTGGCCGGGCTGAAGGCATGAGACACTGGGGTATGAGACACTAGCATGGAATTTAAAGAATGCCCCCCTGCTACAGCCTTTGGAAAGCCTCTGCTAGTCAAGCACTACATTCCATGCCGTCACTGAGAACATGTCTCAGCAAATCAGGGGATCTCTTCGTGCCTAAGGAGTGAGGGTCAGTCAGTGGGAGGTCCATTTGGGGCTCTCACCTCTAGAATGCCTATTTCCTTCCTCCATCTGTGCTGAAAAAAAAAAAAGCTTGCTTTTGGTCTGGCATTGTACTCGACTCTTGACCACTCAGGCTTTAGCTAAGCAATCCCAGATCTTCAGCACTGGCGAGTTGCCACACACACAAGGTGAGATGCCTCTCTCTGTTTTCCCCTGGATGGTCACTGAGTAGATAGGGTCCCCTAATAGCTTACACTGGGTCCGCAGGACCCATCCGCAGTCCCAGGGCTCAGCCCAGCAGAGGGGCCAGGCCTCGGCCAGCATCTAACACGTCTAAGGGAGCCACATTGATACTGTGCCATACTTGGCGTGGAGGATATCAGGGTACTCAGGAAGGGAGGGCCACACTGGCTTTCAAGATTTTGGGTCTGCTTAGGAGGGCTTGAAGACCTTTTCTCGGAGTATCGGGAACCCTGGATGGGGGAAGGGAGGTGGTTATAAAGAATGTCCCAGAACTGCCCACGATTACTAGGGTCTCCGGATCATGAGGGTCAGACTTGGATGGGCCTTTTAGGTGGCCCATAAACTTCCATGACTACTCAGTAACTGGCGAAGCTATAAGTCAGCCCAGTACAACACCACTGTCACCACCACCTCCAACTTCCCCACCATTCCTGGCTGTGTATGGGGAACTCTCTAAAGTGTGTCTCATACTTAACCATCAGCACAGCCATCATGACCCCTATGGCACAGAGGTGAGGAGGTAGGGGGGGAAGGGGTGAGGGAGGACTTAGTAACCTGCCTGAGGCCAGGGGCTCACACAGCCGCTCTCCTGGTGTGAGCACGCAGGTCCCAACACTGCCTGGCCCATTTCCTCTTTGGAAAATGCCTCTCTAACCCAGAACACAACCATTCTATTGTTTCCCTTCCTCCTTCCCTTCCTCTCGCCTATTGCCTCTGAAGGTGAGAAAAGGTCAAAGTGAGCCATAACTGGCACCTGGGCTCCGCTTGTCATTCAGGCGAGTCTGAAAGCACTACCGGCTTCACTTAGGAGTTTCCTCTCCAGCCTTCCTTACTTCCGGGGCCAAGTCACCCTTGCCAAGCTCTCCATCCCTCTTCCTTCACCTCCTGAAGTTGAAGGAAGGCGCCTCTTCCAAGTGCCACTTGCGTTCTCTCCTATTTATGCCTTCTAACACTGGGCCCTCTTTTTCTTTTTAATCCTCACCCAAGGATATGCTTTTTCATTGATTTGAGAGAGAGGAAGGGTGAGGGGGAGAGAGAAACATTGATGTGAGAAAGAAACATTGATCGGCTGCATCCCATAGGCATTCCAACTGGGGATTGAACCTGCAACCCAGGTATGTGTCCTGACTGGGAATTGAACACAGCACCTTTTGATGTATGGGATGACGCTCCAACCAACTGAGCCACACCAGCCAGGGCCTGAGCCCTCTTTTTCTAAACACCTTTTCAGATGGCTTGCTTCTTTTAAGTCCTTCAATTTAAAAAGGCCCTAAATAATAATAATAAAAAAGTCACCAGCACCCAGGTAATGTCATGTTTTAGGGACTTAAACGTTCCTTCATTTGCTATAATCTGTGTTAAAATAATACAGTATTATATAATTTGAATGCACTAGAAGACCTCAGGGCACATTTTTGGGGATAAGATATTAAACCTGGTTGAAACTCAACAAGAAACAGTGTCATGCGGAGAAATCCATGCCTATTGGACACTTGACTGATCACATCTCAAAGCCTAGTGCTTTGCTAAAAGGCATCTTTCGTAAAAAAATAAGCAATCCTGTTACTCAGTGCCTTCTCTGCACACCATAGCTTTGAAGGAATTTGGTAGTTTGCAAATTCAAAGCTGAAAAAAAACCCCACAACTAAGACTTGAGTCAATTTATTCATGGTAAAATGAATACAGCTTGGAAAAGTCTACCCTCATTAGGATCATTTCCATGTAATCTGTAATCTGGTGTGAGGCTGTTTAACTAGCCTCTTGCCCATGAATGGAGATCAGTTTTCTAATATGTGCTCTGTCTTCAAAGGACTCAGGAGATACCACAGAATAAGAGTAACTTTAATATATTTCTTTTTTCAGGAGCGTGTCATTGTTGTCTTAATCAGTGATATTTTTATTTTATCAGATTGAGAGTCTCTCTCCCCCTTCCCGCCCTTGCAGGAATGATCAGAGCTTCCCCATTCCTCCCAGGTGGGGAGGTTCCCTAACTAATGAACTAGAACACTGTCAGATGTCTGGTTGCCAAGTCATATATTAAAGTGCTTTTCTAATGAGATCTCTGCAAGGTAACTGTAAAACCATAAAAAGCACACAGCTTCAGTGAAGCAAAAACGTTAAAAAAATAACTAAACGCCTTTAAGGGAAAGAAGAGTTCAACACAGCAGTTAAAAAGCTAAAGAGAATGTGACAAGTGGAAAAATGAAGTGCAATAATTTCACCTCTGAGAAAAAGGGTGGACACAAAGCAGAGCAGTATGGCAGTTAGATCATAAAGGAGCCGCCCGAGTAGCTCAGGACTGGACCTTAAATAGCTCCCTTTCCACGCATCCATGTCCATCTGTAACACGGATCTGTGATCAACATAGTTACGAATGCCCCCTGTTATGAAAGGAAGGACCATCTCTTCACTCCTAGAACTCGTACCTGAGAATTTGGGAATAGTCTATAAAAGTCTTGACTACCAAGGCTCTCTTTGCGGGAACCAACAGAATGAGAAATTCTCACTCGGAACACAAGCAGCAGCAGTGACGTGAAGCCTCTGCCACGGAGCCCTCTGCAACAGGTTTTGAAAGCCCTTCCCGTGGTGGCGCTCGTCAAGTTATCTAACCATGGAACCCACCTGACATTACAGAGGCTGAGAGCTAGAGGCCAGCCCTGGGTCTGTATTGGTGTGCGCCCACGGCTCCACTGTGTGCGGTACTGATCCCAGCAGCCCTGCAGCCTTGGGTCCCGTTCAAGAGATTGAGAGTAGAACTGACCCTTCAGAGGATGGTATAGGGTCTGAAAACCAACACAGATGGTATGTGGGTGTTTAGCCACAGAAGAGAAGCCTGAGGTGGGGAAGGAAGTACCTGTTAAATATCTCCTAACACCTGAAGGGAAGCCATGCCAGGGAAAGAGAAGTCTGGATTTCAGTTACTCCCGAAGGAAGCACCAAGATCAAAGATGCGTTACACATTTAAGGTCAAGGGAACCAAGTGCTTGTCGGCCGATAAAGCTGTCCAACAACAAACAAGACTTCCTTAAAGGCAGTCGCGTGCGTCTGAGCAATGGCTTCGGGTTGTCAGGGAGGACGTCTTCATTTTATTTAATCAAATGCACTCTATTGATTCCAAAGAAAAAATTTTATTATTTAATATTATCAAATCTTTTAAATAGCTAACATCACTAGCACTGGGAAACGCTTTATTCAAGATTAATATAATTATTTTTTCCAAATACGGTGGCCTGATTTATATGCAAGAAACAAAGCAAGGATATTAAATAATTGCTTCTATGAGACCACAGAACATAATTAATCAGTCCTCCCTTTGCAGATGGTCTCCAATGTAAGCACATTTTATTTATTTATTTATTAAAAATATATTTTTACTGATTTTAGAGAGGAAGGGAGAGGGAGAGAGAGATAGAAATATCAATGATGAGAGAGGATCATTGATCAGCTGCCTCCTGCACGCTTCCCACTGAGGATCAAGCCCACAATCCAAGCATGTGCCCAGACTGGGAATTGAACTGTGACCTCCTGGTTCATAGGTCAACACTCAACCACCGAGCCACGCCGGCTGGGTGTAAGCACATTTTAAAAAGCCAAATAATTGACAGAACAATGACCCTGGCACTCCCTGTCCAATGCAAATGCTGGGATATAGTAGCCTTCAAGTGAATTCTGCACCAAAGCGCTAGTCTTTAGGTAGGTAATAGAAAATGGAACGCAAAGGGAAGGGAATTGCTGCGTTAACATAATCTCTGGATTCAGACAGATCTAGGTTCTAATATAGGTGACTCTGGGTGAGTTACTAACATTTTGAGCCTCGGTTTTCTCATCTATAAAATGGGTTAATAACATTACCCAGGCTCTGTAAGGTTGTTATGATATATGCACAGGACTTCCCATGCTGTCTGGCACACAGTGAGCACTCAATAATTGGTCACTGTTATTTATGATTTCAAGATAATTATTTTAAAATGTGATAGAAGTTGTTTTCCTGGCTAAGGAGGAGGCTGAACTAAATGACTTTCGTAGTTCCTTCCAACCACCACACTCTAAGATCCTATATCCTATTCCACATTACTTTCCCCCTCAACTCACTCCTGCCCCTCCCTACTTTCCCACCAGGGGCCATTAACAAAAACAACAGCAACAGCTATTCATTGATTGCTAAGGGCACTCAGCAACCTTTTGAGGTTAGGGCTATCTCCCATTTTACAGAGGTGAAAACTGAGGCACAGAAAACTGAGAATGGTTGAGTATTTTGCCTACAGTCACAAGGCTCAAAAATGGGACAGCTGAGATTCAAAACTAGGCAGTCTAAAACCCAGGTTCCTAACCATTATCCCATATTACCTCATTGTTAACCAAAAATTCTGCCTTGACAAAGCAATTAACCAACATACAAGTAAACTACTTGTTGCAGTTGATGGAAAAGTGGTAATAGATCCAGTGTTTGCCTTCAATCTCCTCAGTCTTCAACATAGTCCTTCTAGCTTGAAATTCCAGAGCTTCATTCCTAATTATCAATTTTCCTCATCCACCTGGGGTTTAGATCTTTTTTTTTTTTTTAAAGGCTCTACCACATTCCTCTGATCTTTGCTTGTAATGCAGACTGGCTGCATGGAGGGCTGGCTAATCCAGAGCTTACGGAGCCCTGAGCAGTCAGGCATTTCAGAAATGCACTTGTATGATGACCAGGAGGTTTCTCTAACCATGGAAAGTTACCAACAGCGCTGTAGGGCTCTAGGCAACCAGCTTCACCACCCTCCCCGCCAGCCTGGGGGCTGGGCAGAGCTGGCTCCGGCACACAGGGCCCTCCATCCTCCTGTCTCAACTCAATGCCTCCTGCAACAGTTGCTCATTTCTACTTGGCCCAAATATTGTTCTCTGGCCCCAGTGATCAATGCCTTGTATATAAGGTGAGAAAAATGACCTCGCCATCCCTGCAAGTGGCCATCATTCATTCCATCTACGAGAGAAGCACAAAGCTACTTGGCTCAACCAGCTCAGAGTATTCCTCTTTGCTGTCTCTTTGCCGAATACCATCACTTCTTCAAGCAAGGTACTGCACTGCCTTGTCATTTACTTTTCTTTTTAAAACAAAAACAAACTGCAGGTAATTCACTGCATCTTGTGTTGCTAAAATTCGCATCCCACGGTACTTCATTAGTAAAAGCCCCCTCTTCCCCACCCTCCAACACTGCTCGATGAGATGCAAATAAAAACCATTTCAGTTTTCCAGCTGAACAACCATGAACAAAGAAAAGAGCAGCGCCTTGCTTATCTCCGTGTTACACATTAACACAGTCCTCCTCTGCAGAGGTTCTCCATGGTAAGCACACTTTAAAAAGCCAAATAATTGACAGAATAATTACTCTGGCCCTCCAAGGTCAATGCAAACGCTGGGATGGAGCCTTCAGTTGAACGTGGTACCAAAGTTGCAGTCCTCAGGAATGTAATAGAAAATGTAGTGCAAAGGGAAAGGAATATTCCGACTTCCCCACTAAGATGTGATGGAAAAGAATAGAGCTCAGATGAAAGGAAGCTAGCAAGTCAAATTTCATATGAATCTTCCCATGTACCTCCTGTCCCACAAGCTCTGCCCCACTGATATACTCCCCCCGACCCCACTGATATTTCACAGTGCTTTACCCTATTACTCTTACGATATTGGTCTCATTACTAATAACTATTAATAATAAAAATTACTACTGCCCTTCCCATCACCACAAATACTGCTGCTACTACCATTCCTGAGCTTATGCCCGGCATAGTACAGGCTCCTCCTTATGTTATTGCAGATCATTCTCACAAGAACCCAATGAGGTGGTTATGCTTCTATTAGCCCCATTTTACAGATGAAAAGGCAGAGGTTCTGAAAGGTTTAATAACTTGCACAGATTCCCAGAGCTGATCAGTAGCAGGGCCAGGATTCGATGGTAGGCTAAACTCCAGAGCTTTCATCCTGACTATGACTCCCACTTTTCTAAGTCATGGCCCATTGATAGGACTCTTTCCATCCCCATGAATGAATGAGTGAATAAATGAATGAGTGAATGACTACATGGACGAACAAACCAACAAACAAGTGAATGTGTTTCTGAACACTAGCTTTTTAAGATAAAGTATGCTCTCTCAGAAAAGTGAAAAATATCTAAAACTGAGCATGGGAACACTTATGATTTCAACAGGTGATCATTTCTTTACCTGCTTAAAATTCAAAGGGGAAGAAGTGGCAGAAATGCATTCTGTCTTGAGTGCTCCTGGCCACAGGGGTAATGGCTGAAGTAACAGACAGGCAAAAGAATCTCGATTTTGGATACATGAAGGGTTTTACTAAAGTTAACATCAATGTCTTTTCTTCCAAGACATTTATGTTTTTTACTTTTAATTAGAATTGCTTAGAGAGAATGCCAGTCGGTCTTACCCATCCCCACCCATCCCCCCGACCCCACAACACACCCCCAGGAAATGCGAGGAGACAAACCAAATGGCTGCCGGGAAAGAAAGCGCCCAAAGACATTAGAGGGATCAGTACTAGCAATGAAAGCGCCTCGTGTCTTTTCCTCTCCCCTGCCGAGAGGTATCCATGCTGGCTCCCTGCTCTTCGTGCTCTCTCCTCCCTGTCCTGGCCGGCGCTCCCGGAATTCCTTGGGTAGGATGACAACGCTGAGAGGTGCCATCCGCTCCACCTCACCTTTCCTCCCCTGGAAGTCAACACCCATTTCCCCTCCAGAGCTTCCCCCCTTTGTCAGCACAGGAAGTGAGAATCCCAACCTGGGTGCTCCGAGCCTGCCTGCGTGGACACCTTCGGGAGCTTGCCTGGCCTCTGTGTGGGAACCGGGGAAACTGGCCCCCGTGTCCAGCTCCGTCTTAAACTTGCTTGGTAATCACTTTGGAATTTCCCGTTCTTCACAGATCCCATCCCTCTTTTCCGTGGCTCGCACCCAGCTGAGGGGTACAAGTATGAGAGCCTGTCAGGGAATTAAAAATGGCTGCTGCTGAAATGCTTAAGAATGATGACAGGAGGAAGCTGATGTTGAGATTTATTCTCCTCCATCTCCTCCCACTCACACCCTAGACCACATAGCTTCCCCCCTCGGAAAGGAAAACATTCTTAACTTCTGTTTAAATGTTTATCAGACGTTGTCTGGACTCGCAGAGTCTCTGAAGTCACATTTTTCTTAGTCACATCCTTCTTGGTGTGTGTGGTGTGACCCTCCTATCAGACAGGGAGGAATGCCTGGACCTGGTGCAGAAATCATTTGGTGCAGGAAGCACCCACTGCTCCCCAGGGACTTTCACTTGCTCAACACAAGCAGAAGCTGAGCAAAGAACCTGAGCTTCTCCATGGCTTCAGTTTTGAGTCAGTATGTATATATAAAAAATCCCCTTGGTTCCTCGTCTGTGGGGCCTTGATTTTAAAACGCAGCCCCAGCATGGAGCCTGGAACCAGAGAGGGGAGAGTGGAGGTTCTAGGTCCTCGGCACAAAATGAGGAGCTGTTCAGGGTTTTATCCTGGCCCTGAAACACTCCTACGTTGCCTTCCTGGGCCTTCTACAATGATAAGTTAGCTTATACTTCGGATGTTAGGGAAGTAGTATGCATCTAACATGCCTTGTATCAGTAAGTGAAAGACCTGTATGAAGGACGAGGGCAACAGAAAGTGCACTGCTGTGGCAGGTAGGTAAGTGGGTTTTTAGCACCGGTTCTCAGCCACAGGCAGGTTCTACATTCTACTTGGTTCTCAGTTTTTTTTCTCCTTTAAAAGGGGAAGGCTGAAGCAGTCACATAGGAGGTCCTTTTGAGGCCAAGGATCATTTCTGATTCTTTGTCTCTAATGTCTGAAGTGGAGGAAATGGGTGTAAGCTTCAGCCCAAAGGATATCAGTCACAATAAGAAAGACTTTCCTGAGAGTAAACCTAAGTTTACTGGTACAAAGGATACTCTGGATTTGTTCTTTCTAGACCAGTGTGGGTCCCCAACTGTGGTCTGAGAGAGCTCTTCTGGTACTAGCGTCTTTGGAGTTGTCATGTTTGAAATCTCAGACTGGAATGAAATAGGGATGCGGGTAGGGGACAGTTAATGAAAAACAGTATGGAGGTTTTTAAAAAATTAAAAATATAACTACCATATGATCTAGCAATTTCACTTCTAGGTATTTATCTGAAGGAAATAAAAACACTAACTAGAAAAGTTATCTGTACCCCCATGTTCACTGCAACACTGACAATAGCCCAAACATGAAAACAAGCTAAGTATCCTTTGGGATGAATGGATAAAGAAATGTGATACACACCAATCAGAAAGGCTATATGCACCCCTATGTTCATAGTGGCACAATTTGCAATAGCTAAGATATGGAAACAGCCTAAGTGCCCATCAGCAGATGAGTGGATTAGAAAACTGTGTTACATCTACACAATGGAATACTATGCTACTGTAAAAAAGAAGGAATTCTTACCATTTGCAGCAGCATGGATGGAAATGGAGAGCATTATGCTAAGCGAAATAAGCCAGTGAGAGAAAGATAAATATTACATGATCTCACTCATTTGTGGAATATAATGAACAACATAAACTGATGAACAAAAATAGAACCAGACACATAGAAGCATCAAACAGACTGTCCAACCTATGAGGGAAGGTGGGGGGTGAGGGGGTAAGAGATCAACCAAAGGACTTGTATGCATATGAGCAAAACCAATGGACACAGACAGTAGGGGGTGAGGGCATGTGCTGAGGGGTGGGAGCGGCCAGGGAGAGGTCAATGGGGGAAAAAGGAGACTCATGTAATACTTTAAACAATAAAAATTTAAATTAAAAAAGAAAATGTGATACATACATACAATAAGATATTATTCAGCCATAAAAAGAAGAAAGTCTCACCTTTTGCAACAATATGGATGGACCTTGAAGGTATTATGTTAAATGAAATAAGTCAGAAAGAGAAAGGCAAACATTGTAGATTCCACCTATATATGGAATCTAAATAAAACAAACAAAAAACCGAACTCAAGGATATACAGAACAGATTGGCGATTGCCAGAGGTGGGGGTGGGGGTGAGAGAGAGCCAAATGGGTGAAGGGTGTCAAAAGGTACAAAACTCCAGTTATAAATAAGTAAGTCATGGGGATGTAGTGTACAGCTGATGACTAGAGTGAATAATACTGTATTATCTATTTGAATGTTGGTAAGAGAGTAGATCTTAAAAGTTTTCATCACAAGAAAAATAATTTGTAACTGGGTGGTGAAGGTTGTTAACTAAACTTACTGTGGTGATCATTTCGCAATATATACAAATATCAAATGATTATATTGTATATCTGAAATGAATGTAATGTTATATGCCAATTATATCTTAATAAACCTTTAATAAAATGATTACATGTCTTGTTATGCAATGTGATTAAGCTATTATAAAAACGGTTGGTGTTGGAAGGAATCTTAGAGCCATATAGTCCAGCCTTCAAACTAGATACAAACTTCTTCTCTCCAACAGCTAGGGGTCCTGCTTGAATACTTCCAGAAACCCTCACCCAAGGCTCCCAAATCCATTGTTGAATCACTGTTATTGTTATACAGTTTTTCCTTAGATGAACTAAAAATCAGCCTTCCTGAAACTTCTACCATTGATTACAGTTCCATCCTCCATCATGAAATAAATTAAATTGTTTTTCCATCTGATGTTACAAAAAGTATTTGCTCATAGTAACAATTCAAACAATGTCCTCTTTAATCTCACGATAATCTTAACCCTCCAAATGACCTACATTAGCAGTTTATACATTTTCATTTTTTTAAAAAATATGCTTTTATTGATTTCAGAGAGAGGCAGGGAGAGGGAGAGTGAGAAACATCAATGATGAGAATCATTGATGAGCTGCCTCCTGCACGCCCCCTATTGGGGATTGAGCTCACAGCAGGGACATGTGCCCTGACCAGGAATCAAACCATGTGACCTCCAGGTTCATGGGTTGACACTCAACTACTGTGCCACCTGGCAGGGTTATACTTTTTTCATTTTATTTTTTAATTAAAAATTTCATACCAATTATCCTACAAATTGCCTTGTTGGTGAACAATCACTATACCATATATTGATCTTATTAGATCAATACATGTAAATAAAATTCATTCTTTCAAAAGCTGTAAAATGTTCCATAACTTAGACATATCTTTTTAAGAATATTCAGATGTTTCATTTCTTTTCTATATACAAACTATGATATAATAAATATTCGTATACATATTTCCTTATGTATTAGTGCTTTTGTTTCTGTAGGATAAGTTCACATTTCTGGGTCAAAGGGCATGAGAATGTTTAATTTTAAAAGACACTCATAGTATCTATTAAATAGATACTCCTACTATCAAAACGGTTGTTAGGAATTCTTGGACATGTCAATAGTGTGTGAGGGTGCTCATTTCCTCTCACATTTCCCAGCAGCAGGAGTTAGAAATTTTTAAAAATGAGGTCACACTAAACGGGGAAACACTGTATGTCATTGTTCTAATAGCACTTTTGGGACTATTGAGGTTGAGCAACTCTTCACATGTTTATTGGCCATTTGTAGTTGCTCTTTGTGTGTGTGTGTATGTGTGTGTGTGTGTGGTTGCTCTTCTTTTAATTTTCTATTTGTAACTTCAACTCATTTTCTTCTTGGGTTAGTTATCAATTTATATAAACGCTTGTTTTTTTAAAATAGATATTTACTCTTTATCATATACTTTGCAGATAATTCTCCAGACATCACTGTCAGTCTATGGCCATTTATTCATGGTATTGGCTGCTATAAGGCATGTCGGCTTTATGAGAGCAGGGACAATGGCTGTTCAGTACACTGCTGTATCCTATCCTAGGTATCCAGAACAGTGCCCGGCACATAGTATCTTCTCAATAAAAATAATGAATGAATGAATGAATACATCAGCTTGAAATTTTCATGTAACTAAGTCTGTCAATCTTTTCCTTTATGGTTTCTGGGTTATCAGGATAGTTCTATTTTATTAGTTTTACTTTTTTGCAATGAGGGCTTTAATCCATCTTGAATTTCTTTTATTTATTTTTTAATCCTCACCCGAGGATATGTTTTTCACTGGATCTAGAGAAAGAGAGGAAGAGAGAGAGGGGGAGAGAGAGAAACATTAAGAGAGAAACATCAATCAGTTGCCTCCTACACATGCCCCAACCTGGGACAGAACCCGCAACCGAGGCATGCGCCCTGACCAGGAATGAAACCTTGACCTCTTGGTTCTTTGGTTGATGCTCAACCACTGAACCACACAATCCCAATTAGAAATTTGTCTTTACTTAGGATAAATTAAGGCTTCTCTTTATACAATTAATGAAAATCAAAGTATGCTTGTTTTCTAAGTATTTTTATAGCACTTATCTGCATATAAACAATATAAAAATTTTTGTATTGTTTGAATTAATTTCAAATGATCCCTTTTCATGTAGTAAAGCAAACCAGGCAGGAACCCTCAAATCTGTTGGCCATTATTTCTGTTAAGGAAACGGTTAAGGAGTGAAATATAATTTCTTTCAAAATGGTCTCTGTGAAGATCTTTGACATATTTTAGAAAGGACTTTTTCCCTCTTCCCACTGAATTTTGGAAATAGCATATTTTGCTACAAAGCTTGTCTCATCCCTCTTCTCCCCCCACCCCCCAGCCGTGATATTTTATTTTACTTTTTAATTTTTATTGATTTCAGAGGGGAAGGGAGAGGGAGAGAGAGTTAGAAACATCAATGATGAGAGAGAATCATTGATGGAGCACCCCCTACTGGGGATGGACCCCAAATCTGGACATGTGCCCTGACCAGGAATCAAACCGTGACCATAGGTTGATGCCCAACCACTGAGCAACACTGGCTGGGCCATGATCTCTTTTATCATCTGGTTTTCAAAAGTGATTGATTACTATTCTGATGGGGTCTGTGGATTCTATGATACTAAACTTCCAGTCATCTTTTAAAATTGCCTTCAGCAACTGTTTCTGAAATGTAACTAAAACCAGAAACGGCTGCCCAGCTATGGCAGACACTGTGGGTAGACTGACTCTGCCCTAATCTCCACCCTCCTTCTCAGTCTTTCTAGCTGCCCGGGGTAGCTCAGTGACCATTTCTGGCCAGTGAGATTGGGCAGACGTTTGCCGAGAGGTGAGCTTCTGAGAAACTTTCGCTCACCTGATAAAATGGGACGTGTATTGGCACGATCCTTTTCCTTGTTCCTCTACCACTTAGAATTAGGATTCAGCCCGGCCGTGGTGGCTCAGTGGTTGAGCGTCGACCTATGAACCAGGAGGTCACAGTTTGATTCCTGGTCAGGGCATATGCCCGGGTTGCAGGCTCCATCCCCAGTGTGGGGCGTGCAGTAGGCAGCTGATCAATGATTCTCTCTTATCATTGATGTCTCTCTCTCTCTCTCTCTCTCTCTCTCTCTCTCTCTCTCTCTCCCCTCTCCCCCCCACCCCTATCTCTCTGAAATTAATAAAGATATATTTTTTTAAAAAAGGAAAAAGAATTAGGGCTCAATAATGGGAGGGGCAGCTCCCTTCTTTTGATCATGAAGTTTGGGTTCTCAACAGCACTGTTGAGTGGTTAAACCCACAGCAGCAGCAGTCCACACCTGGACTCCTTGTTCTGCAAATACAGTTGGCCCTCCATATCTGTGGACTCCGCATCTGCAGATTCAACCAATCGTGATTGCAAGTATTGTTTATAAAAATGTTAACGTTGCTGCTGATGTGTATCCTGTAGTTGGGCTTAGATGGTTGCTTCTGTACAGAACATGCACATACCCTTTTTTCCCTTGTCATTACTCCCCAAACAATAAAGTGTAACAACTATTGACATAGCGTTTATACTGTATGAGGTACTATAAATAATCTAGGAATGGTTTAATGTATACGGAAGGATGTGCATAAGTTATAGGCACTGTCAGCCCCTTTTACCTCTTTCTGGGTGAACCACTGTAGCCAGGTTTCCTGGTACTTGCAGCTGAACACATTCCTTACTGATAGAAGAGCTGTTGCCTTTTGGGTAATCATTCTTTTTTTCCCCTTCCCCCAAATTCAACCATCCCCTTACACGCTGATATCAGGTACAGACGCACCGAAAAAAATTTACAAACCAAAATATAATACAAATTACCTACAAACTCGATTACATGACTAATGCAGAATATTGCTGAGAAATGTTTCTTCACCTCTTTGTCTAAAAATTTCCCGAGTCTGAGACGAATGTCACGCTTCCATGAGAAACTCGCCATTTCCTGCTTTCTTTGGCCGTGTCCACAGTTAGGCTTTCCAGTCCTTATCATACACCATGTTGGTTTCAAGGACTTTTCAGTGGGTCACATGCTCATTCCACAGAGATGAGACACACACAGGAAAAAATTAAGTCTCCCCCACACTCAATTTTACTCAAATTGATTACAATTTTAATTTGTTTTTCATAAAGGTCTTTTTATACTCTTCAGTTATGTTTTATTTTGAGAAAAATATATAAAAGCAGCAATTTATCGGATTTACCTTTTCTAACTTATTTTGCATTTGACTCAGGAAATTTATGTCACCTTGGTTATTTTATTGAGTAAAGTTAACAGGTCTGGGCTGTGTGTGTACTTTGGGAGTTGGACTTAATCTATAATTAAGCAAGTTAATCATGGGCGCTTGGAGAATGATTTTTATCATGCTATATTAGACAACTGCCATTGCCCAAACCTGGAATTTAAGCCATGTTAATTTACTAAAGCAACATCTTTAGATTCTCTGGATATTTTTCTTTAAACACACCTATACTGTTTAACAAAACAAGCACAAGCATGTGCCTACCCATACATTCATTACAATCAGAGTCAGTGGAGATGGTGAAAATGTAGTATATTAACAATAGAGGAAATTTAATGAAGGAGACACAGATTTAGGAATGAAGACAAAATCCACTGACTAAATTGGAATGAGGCATCTCATGTTTAACTGGCTCTAAAATTCAATTTTAGCTTCCTGTGGCTTTAATTGTAAGCACACACATGTGCGCGCCTATGTACATGGCAGTTCATCCCAAATCCCTGCTCCAGCTTCCCTTGGTTCCCATGAATTAGGGTACTCAAATGCACCGAATCTTGGTTGCTGATTATATAATGCGGGGATAACACAGCATTCTTGTGAGGATTAAAAGGTGATCTATGTATGAAAGTCTGTGAAGATTTTTATAAACCATACGGTGCTATGTTAATTTAAGGCATGGTTGTATTCCTATCTTCTGGTCAGATATGGGAAAAATTCTGCCAGAAAAATCACCTGTGGCTTCTTCACTTTATAAATATACTAGAGGCCCGGTACACGAAATTCGTGCATGGGGATGGGGTCCCTCAGCCCAGCCTGCACCCTCTCCAATCGGGGGATGTCTGACTGACGGTTTAGGGCAGGGATTGGGCCTAAACCGGCAGTCGGACATCCCTCTCACAATCCGGGACCACTGGCTCCTAACTGCTCGCCTGCCTGCCTGCCTGATCGCCCCTAATGCCTCTGCCTGCTGCCTGATTGCCCCTAACTGCTCCCCTGCTGGCCTGATTGCCCCTAACCACCTCTGCCTTGGCCACCGCACCCAGGACCAGGGGCGGCTTCTTCTGGGCTGGCTGCAGGTGCCCAGGACCACGGGAGGCTTCGCCCAGGGCCGGCCGCAGGCACCCAGGACACTTCTCCCAGGCCCAGCTTTGCCAGGAAGGACATCCAGAAGACATCTGGTCTAATTAACATATTACCCTTTTATTAGTATAGATCCTCAGCATTGTCTAGTTACTTTGTTACTGGGAATAACTGCCTAACAAAGAACTATTGTTGCTGAATATGCTGGAGATGAAAGATCTGAGGAAAACAGAAACAAGGCTTTGCCCATCTCTTTAAGGACCCAAGGACACGTGCAGGAAAATGTTGTGAGCAGATTCTCCTCCAGTTGTAATAAGTGGAGCAGGCCAGAGGCGCTCCCTGAGGCCTGGAGAGTAACAGTGCATCTCACACACTTGGATGAAACAAGTGGTGGAGCCATGGTCTCAGCGATATGCACGGAGATGCCGAGCATCAGTTGTGTATTTGACTGCAGTCAAATCGAGTTGGAAGGGTCATTATTTTCTTCTGTGAAAAAATGCTAAAGACAAAACCTCCAAATTTCACAAAATTTTGACTGTTCACATCTCATGTAGGTGGCTGCCATTACAACGGATGTTTTCAAGCTACTCTAGCAGGGATGCACATGTTTTTTTATCAGCCCCAATGCAATGGTGTATAAAGGCATATTCTCCATTTCCCTATTCTTTTTGGAATATTTTATTGGCCAAATGGACTTTAACAAAAGAAAAGCATGATAGCAAACATACAGCCCTTTTGTTCTTGCTGGAAGAGTTGTGGATGCACTGGACCACTCCTGGTGGCTGGCAATCTTGGATGCAGACTAGACAATTGGCAGGGCTCTTGTGTTTTTGGCCAGTCATTAAAAATTTCATAAATAGGTACTGGGGTGAAAATACTACTCTCAATGGTCTCTACGCCTTTGGGGAGGGACAGTTGCAAGTATAATCCAAGTCTGAAGATAATTAAAAAGTAATTTTGACTGCATGTTGGAATGCTTTGGCTTTTTATGTTTTGGAGAAAATGTGTCTAAATTATTTAGAAGAAGCTAATTTTTAAACTGGAATCACCAATGGCTACATATATAAACTTAAAAATAAATGTTCATAGCTTTAAATCAGTAATTCCAATTTGGGACCTATTCTAAAGAAATAATGCAGAAGAAATAAGACCTTAATGCCCAAAGATATGAATTCAAAGGTTATTTGTGACAGAGAAAAACTGGAGTAAATCACCCATTCAAATGAATATGTAGCATTATAAATATTATTTATAAAATATTTTAAACACATAGAAAATATTTATAAATTAAAAACAAGATGTCTAAAAAGATATAAATAGCAATATCAATTATATGTGCCTAAAAAAACTAGATTAAAATACAGTAAAATATGGAGGGGGTACAACGAAAATATTAATGGTTGTCTTTGATTTCAATGAGTTCCACAAATTTCAATGCTTATGTTTTTCTCCAGTAACAAAAAGGTCTTTATTGAAAAGGAAGTTAAATTAGTTTGTATTCCCACAATACACAAAAACTGCACAGCAGCTGAAATTAATTAACAAGAATATGTAAGTCTAGAATTAAAAACCCATTGTGGTTTGTCCAAACAGCAAAATATCTGACAATGGATCACTAATTGCAAAATAGAATCCTCATGGTCTCAACAGGTCATTATGCCATTAAAAATTTTGCTTTTACGCATTTTCTGGGAACTAGGAAGAGCAAAGTGAATTTACTGCATATTTTCCCCTTAGTTTTTACTGAATTATTTAAACACAATCTTTAAGATTTTTTTTGATCCATAGTCTATCCTTAGCTCAATTCTGAGCAAACAAAAACAAAATTCACTCATCTCTACTCCAGTCTGTCACTTTGGGCAAAGTAATAACCAATTCATTTATGTACTACACATATAGCCATAGTTACATTATTTATAAGCTCATATAGTCTATAATTACATTATAATGTATTTATAGGCCACAAATGTAAATGTACCATTCTTCATTTTTCCCTCCCAGTAGAAAATGCACAGTAAATAAATGCTTCCAATGATTAAAAATAGTTGAGGAGTGTACATATGTATGTGCACTCTTTGCTTGTATGCATTTTTAAAATGTTTTTATTGATTTTAGAGAGAGGGGAAGGGAGAGGGATAGAGAGATAGAAACATCGATGAGAGAGAAACATTGATCGGCTGCCTCCTGCATGCCCCTGACTAGGGATGGAGCCTGTAGCCCGGGCATGTGGCCTCACCAGGAATCGAAGCAGTGACCTTCTGGTGCATGCATCGATGCTCAACCACTGAACCACCTCAGCCGGGCTTAAATGCATTTTTATTGACTTGACTTACATGGGGCTCTTTTATTTTAATCTAATTGCCTCTTTTTCCTTCACACACCCCAGAAACCACCAGATGGACCACAGGTTTACAGACTACTTAGAGAGGGGGCATTATGTGTCTCATCACTGCAGATTTCCTTATGGCACCTAACATAGCATTTACAAGAAGCGAGCATTTGACATGAGTGACAGGGAATCATTATAATTTTCCACTTCTAATGACAATGAGAATCCAGCTAACCTTTGTTTCCTGAGCTACGTGATGGGTAGACTTGGAGGAGACTGGACAGAGCCTAATGGCTGAGCGTAAACCTGGAGAGAGATGAGAGGCCTGGTTGCGGGCAAAGTGAAAGGAAGGCGGGCTTGGTATGAGGGAAGGGCCATGCAGGAGACTCTAGGGAGACTGGAGAGAGAAGTGGGAGGGACCTTCCTGCTGCTCCTATGAAAAATTAGAAAAATCTATACTTCTCACTGATGCTTGTGGACTGGGAGCCCTGCTAGCAGGTGGGTACAGGGCAAAAACAGAGGCTCCTCATGGAGACAGTCAACACAGGTAGTACATATGTTTATTGAATTGGATCACGAATCCAAAAATTATCTACTAAGCACCCATTCTGTGCCCAGAACTATCCTAAATGCTTTGGGATGTTCAAAGGAAGCATAACTCATACATGCCCTCCGTTCTCAGAAATCCTGGTAGTTCCCTAATACTTGTCACTGATCTGACTATTTCCAACATAATCGCTCTTCATTATTCACCGATTCCATATTTGCAAATCCACCTACTTGCTAAAAATTTGTTTGTAACCCCCCAAGTAAAACCATTCTTAGACATGCACAAAATGGCAAAAAATCTCAGGTGCCAGCTGGGGGGCAAGACAATGCTCTGCCTTCTTATTTCAGCTTCCTACTGTAAACAAGCATCCCTTTCACAGTCTACTTAATACCACTTTTTTTTTGCATTTATGTGCTTTCTGTTGGCGATCTTGCTGTTTAAAATGATCCCCAAGTGTAGTGGGGAAGTGCTGTCTAGGATTCTTAAGGGAAAAAAGGCTATAATGTGTCCTAGAGAAAATATGTGTGTTAGATCATCTTTATTTGGGCATGAGTTAGAGGCTATTGGCTTTGATTCTCCTCTGTATTCGCTAATTGCCCTGTATTGTCTAATTCAGTGTTTGCAAGACTTTATAAAGCATAACTACCTTGCATAATGAGAATGGATTGTATTTGTGCCTTCCTCTATTGCTGTTCAACTAAAGGGGAAAGTAGGCTTGCGGTAACCTTTATTAAATACCAATTGTGGATCAAACACTGTGCTAAGCATTTAAAACACATTAACTCACTGTAGTGATGTGAAAACTGAAGCCCGGAGAAATTAAGTAAATTTCTCAAGGTCACACAGCCAGTGGTAGGATACCATTCTCATTGCCTGGGGAATGATTAGGGGGAGGTGGTAACTTTGAATCGAACATTTGTTCTCAGTCTCAGAGTTTTTGTGATAGTAGAAAGTAAGTATAAGGGTCCATGTGAGAAGATGCAAAGTAACAAGAAATTCTCCTCTAGGATGGGGGACCTATGAGCTGGACAGAGCCACCTTTCCTTATCAGAGATCCCAGAGTGAGTGACAGAGAGAGAGAGGAGGGCTTCCACCAAGTTCCTCTTTCCAACAGGGTACATTGTAATCCACTCTTAATTATTCAGTCACTTACTCAACAAGTATGTATTGAGTACCTACTACATCCCAAGGACTCTTTAGACACGGGGGTCAACAGTGAACAAAACAGATAAAACACTGGGCGCGTGGAACTTACATTCTAGTAACATAAATGAAAGATTATATTGTTGTGGCTTTATTTTTTTTAAGGTATTTTATTGATTTTTTATAGAGAGGAAGGGAGAGGGATAGAGAGTTAGAAACATCAATGAGAGAGAAACATTGATCAGCTGCCTCCTGCACACCCCCTACTGGGGATGTGCCCGCAACCAAGGTACATGCCCTTGACCGGAATCGAACCTGGGACCTTTCAGTCTGCAGGCCAATGCTCTATTCACTCAGCCAGACTGGTTAGGGCTATTGTTGTGGCTTTAGATGAATACTTTTCTTAAAGTATTGTAGTACTCAAACTTTTAGTAATATCAATAATACTGATAGATGTAGAAATATTATTAGGATTAGGATCCTAAGACATCTGTAAAAACTTCATCCCAAAGTAGCATCAAGAAAAGAAGAGACAGCCCTGGCCAGAGTTTCTCCGTGGTTAGAGTGTTGGCCGTGCACAGAAGGGTTGACCGTTCGATTCCCTGTCAAGGGCATGTACCTGGGTTGCAGATTTGATCCCCAGTCCCAGTTGGGGCATATACAGGAGGCAACCAAAATATGCATCTCTCACACATCAATGTTTCTCTTTCCCAACCTTCCACTCTCTCTAAAAATCAATGGAAAAATATTCTTGGGTGATGATTCACACACACACACACACACACACACACACACACACACACACACACCAAACAGAAGGGACAACCATTGTCTGAATGATATGGACTGAGCTGGCTGCCTCTCAGGGGTGGCATGCCAAGTTTGGGGGCAATGCCAGAGGTGGCTCATGAGTCTGGGGATGGTGTTGGAGGAGCAGTTCGAGTAGAGCTCACCATTTATGGAGTTGCTGGCCAAGCCTTGTAACTGAGAAAGGGTTGGGGTGGAAAAGAAAACCACATTTGTGCTCAGTTAGGAAAAAGGGGCAGCAGGCAATGATAGGCCAGGCAGAGCGGGTGAAAAGCAAGAGGCCTCAGATGAGGCAGAAATGAGGTAGACAGCCAGTAACACGTCCACATCACAACTGGGTCCTGAACAGCCTGCTCCTGCCCTGACAGTTCTGTGCTAGCGAACCAAAGGCTCTGTGGTACTGAAAGAGCCTGCTGATAGCTTCTCCCTCCTGCCCTACAGTTCTGATCTGCGACACACCTGAGCGGAGAGGGGCCTCTGGCTCTGCAGCCCTGGCCGTCAAAACACAGTAGCATCTTGATCTCTGTCCCTGCCTGCCCTCTCCAGCTGGGCTGAGCATCTCTAATACACAGCCTCACTGCATGGATCCCCCCCACCAGCCTTCTCTAACTCAGAGCAGCACTGTTGCCTAAGCATTTCATTTTCTTTCTTTTTTTAAAAGCATTTCATTTTCTATCACACACTCTATGGCTTCCTGAGGTTGGGGGGTGGGGCAGGGTTGCAGAGTAATTGCTGCAGCTGCTATGGAAATTCACTTTTGGATTTCTGTTCTCTGAGCAGAGAGTTCTGAAAACTCCCACGGAGAAGGAGCAGGCTTTGCATCCTGCAGGCTCGGGCTACCCTGACAAATTCCTAAATCCTCGTTTCTGTGTGGTCTCTTTCAAAACCTTCTCAATGTTCCAGGAGATCTATTTCTTGATAAAATTTTCTCCCGTGCTTGGGGTCAGGCCAGAGGAGAGCAGAACAGATGTTAGATCTAAAGCGTCCCCAATTCAACCACTTGACCGCTGGCCCATTAATCTGCCGCGATGTAAATGAACGCCTTTGAGCCTTTCTCACTCAGGAAAAGAGACAGCTTCCCCCAAAAGCTGGTTCTTCAAGAAGAACAACAAGAAAGAACAGGATGATTGGAGGCAACTGCATTTCTGCCTGAGAATATGAAAGTGCTCTCTTCCCTCCACCTACCCTCAGAAAGTCAAAATGGGTTATACTTGAGTTCTCAAATCCCTACATGGATTTTCCTTCTCCTGGAAGTTGTCACCTGACAAAACATGTGCTTCAGTCCCTAAAAATGCAGATTCCCTCCAGAGAGTGGCCCTATAGTGAGCCTCAGCTTAGTTGTGGAGTAAATATTATCCCGGCTGGGAAAATTGATGGTAGAGTGGTGCTTAGGACAGGGCTCAGTCAGCACGCAGGGCTAAAATCTCTGGTGAAAATGAACACTTGAGCATGTTGATAGTTATCTTAATGATTTTTCTCCTCCTTTACCTTACTCGGGGTTACCTGAAAGGCCTGGCAAACGATCAAACACCACACATAAATGTTATGCCCCAAGAAGTCCTGCCTGGGAAAATATCCATGCCTGCTGCCCCTAACACACTGGCCCATCAAGGGCCTGCTGGTTGTGGATGAGGAAACCGGCTCTCAGATTTCCAATCTGGCCATGGAGGAACAGATGCCACACTGGGTCAGGAATCTGCCCAAAGGTCCCCTCAGAGACATTCATTCGTTCATTTAAGAAGTACCTTCTTTCTCAGAATGGAATATGACATTTATTATAAAGTGTACCACATTATCACAAAAGCCAATTAAGCTACGACACAAACTTGGTTATCATATAGAATTTCTACTTTGTGTTAATTGAAAGAGCTCTTTTAGAGCTATTTAATCAGGAATGTACCATACATCCCCCTTGTCAATTCATCAAAAAGAAAACATAAGCAGGATAAACTCATTAAGGTCTTTCTAAAACTTTTCACACCCAAGAGTTTGACACTTGTGAATCACTTTTGTTATAAACTGTTTATTTTGTTAATCCTCACTGGAGGATATTTTTCCATTGATTTTTAGAGGGAGTGGAAGGGAGGGGGAGAGACAGAGAGAGAAACATCGATGTGAGAGAGACACATTGATTGGTTGCCTCCCTCATGCACTCCCAACCAGGGCCAGGAATCCAGCCGGCAACCCATGTACATGCCCTTGACTGGAATCGTAACCGGGACCCTTCAGTCCACAGGCTGATGCTTTATCCACGGAGCCAAACTGGCTAGGGCTAAACTGTTTATTTTGGAACAGTTTTAGGGTTACAGAAGAGAAAGATAGCGCAGAGAGCTCGTGCTGCTGGTCTACCCGCCATACTTTGAATAGCAAGGCTGTAGCTCAATGCCTACATTTACGTACCTGCACTGCTGTTTACCTGGCTGTGTGATAGATGGTCTTCGGTTTTCTGATTTGGAAGCTGGGACAGTAATCCCCCTTACTTCCCCAAAGTGTAACGAACAAGGCATCCATAGAAGCCCCCAGCAAACTGTAAAGTACTACAAACCTCCGTGATCATGATCACCATCTACAAAGGTACTACCTGGAATTCTTGCCCCAAAGTAGTTTCCAGTCCAGTCAATAAGGTTCTTTACATTTATTTTAATTGTAAGACAAATAACATCTTATTCTTAGCAACTGTTGATATCTGTTTACACCGTGTTTTCACATCTGTTTAATAATGTGACCTTTGCAATAATCTTGTGAAGCAGACTAATAATATGTATTATCCTTAAGATTTGAGGGTGTTGCTTTTTCATAGTGGGAAACTCTACTTTGAACATGTCTGCTTTGTCCATAGCCTTGTCAACACTCCTACTGTAAGTAAGAAACTTCATGCCAAATGAATGGGGCTTTGTCAAAATGAGGTTACTAGATCTGGCTTACCTGGTCTGAACCTTTCTTACTTTTCAGACACAAAACTTCTTTGCAGCCCGGCCTGCTTTTGGGCCCAGCGGGTTTCATGGACAGCACCTGTCTCTGGTAACCCACTGAGTGGTAGCGGCTTTCAGGGGCATGTTTATTGTTAGCTCCATCCATTTCTAACTAACTCCTCCATATAATTTGCCATTAATTCAACTATTTAACACATCAATTTTAGGTAAAAAATAAACATTCCCCCCCTCCACATTATCAAGCATGGCTTTCTTCACCTGACCTTCTCACTTTATCTTCGAGGCTTCGTGGGGGTGGGGTCCTCTGGGGGTGATGGTCTTGATCAACTTGGAAAACCACATAAACCAGGCTTGGGAGAGCTTTCCTGTGACATTTCTAGTCCTTATCACCTTCCTACCCCCTCATAATAAGGCTTCACTGGGAAATCTTGAAAATTGCCTAAAATAAGCGCTTATTCATTGAGATACTTCTAAGTCTTTTTCCACCTCTACGCTCTAAAGGTGCCACTCCTGGATCTAAATTACAAAAAGGTTATACACATACATTTTCTGGCCTAAACGTCTTTTTTTACACAAATTCAGGGTTCCCATTTTAACAGTTGCTAAGAATAAGATGCTATTTGTCTTACAATTAACACTGCACAGATGAGGTCAGATCATTTGCAGGGTGTTTTGAGGTTAAAGGAAGCATCATAATCTTATACACTGTGGGGGAGGAATTTAGGACGAGGGAAGGCCGGCTGGCCTTGGACTCTACCCAAGGAAGTTCTGTCACTAAACTATTCAAAAGAGACTTATAAGGCAGTTTGTTCTAGAAGGCAAGTCTGCAGTAAACCAGAGGGCAGGCTCTATGGACAGGATGCAAATTATATTTAAGGATGATAATAAACACCTGCTCAGCTTAAGCATTCCATCTAATATCTAGAGTGTAAAAGATCTTAAAAGTTCTAACACCCTCTCCCAGCTTCCCCTCCTCACTTAGGTTACCTCTCAGCTCTCCAACAGAGCGTCTTCGGAACAGAATTCTCCTGACTCCCACATGAGCATGTAACGGTATTCAACAGTTTTTACCTACAAGTTCTCCCTAGTGTGTAATCTAACTGTGCTTTGTGGTGTGGAACCTGGGAAAGAAAATACCTAATAAGAAGGGCTCTCAGTGGTTTAACGGGGCTCAAATTTAAAAAACCACCCAGCAGCTGTTTCTGCACAGGGGCCTTTCACAAAAACTGCACTTCAGGAGAAGCCTGCACTCAGCTACCTGCCTCTGCACTGAACTGCCTGCCTGCACTGTATTCCTGCCACCCGAGCCAGCTCTTATGGAGTTCCTGGAATCCTATTTCAACCAATAGGTCCGAGACTTTCCCCATCCAATTGGAGCTTCAAAGGCATATCGCCATTAGCATCTTCACCAACCAATCAGGGCAGCTCCATTCTGACCAATCAGGACAGTGCCTTTTGGACTAACCAAACTTTGAGGGTTTGGAGTCCTTATTTGCATGAGGATGGACCAATCAGGAGCCAGGGGTAGTCTATAAAAGCAAGTTTCCCCAGTGCACCTTTCCTTTCCATCCAAGACTGAAGATTGCATTTCTCCAGCTGGAATTGAAACACCAAAGACATCTTGCCATAGCAAAGGAGCAGAGTGAGGTAGAGCTTCCTAGCTGAAGAGGGGTCTCACTCCAGGGCCACCTCGCTCCAGGGCCACCTCACCCCAGGGCCTCTTTACCGCCTTGCTGCTTCATAATTGAGCTGTAACACTATTGAGCTATTCCACAGCTGTGCTGTCTCACAGTTGAGCTGCTTGCCCTGAATAAAGTTTCCTTCGTCAGCACACTCCAAATTGGGGATTCCTATTGGCGTTGAATTGGCACCAATGACCTTTGGTTGAGAGTGGCTATTTAATTCCAGGCCTTTTAATTCCGTCTCCTGAAGAATTGTAGGAAAGTAGGTCAAGCACCTTCCATTTAATAACCAATTCCCAAACCATGACGAAACATTAACTTGTTCTTTGGATTCTTTTCCTTGAAAAGAATCCCAAGTCCTTTAAGACCCTTCTTCAAGCCTGCCTATTTTCTTTTCCAGAGAAAATATAACAAATATTTAACAAAAATGTTAATATCCCTAATAATTCAAAATAAATATGAAAAATACAAATAATACATGCACAGAAAGAAATGGCAAGGCATACATAGACAATTCACAGAAGAAATACAAGATGTTTAATCTCACTAGAGAGCAGGAAATTGCAAACTAAACAGGGAGATACTGCTCTTCAGCTTGGCAAGAATTAAAGAGATTGATAATACCCATGTTGGCAAGGGTGTGGGAAAAAGGATATTCACATATACAGTTGGAGGGAGTATTAACCTTTTAGGAAGGCAACTTGCCTGTAACATTTAAAATTTGAATACCCTTTATTCCATCAATTCTACTGCTAGTAAACTATTATAGATACATAAAAATACATGCATAGGATGTACAGTAAAATATCTAAATTGATTGTGAATAAATGTGAGGCCATATATAAATATGTTACGCTTATACCTTTGCTATATATGTTACATATACACACAGAAATATGTTTAGATGTGAATAGGAAAAGGTTTGGAAGTTTACACAGCTGTTAAAGGTATCAGTTCCTAAGGCTGCCTATTTTCTTTTCTAAAGCTGCTTCAGGTTTTCAAATCTTTCCTAAAATGCAGGGATTAGTGGTAAGAAAGAACCGGTGATTCACTTAGCGTTCTAGAAGTTTCTGTGTTCAAGAAGGGTAACTGAGGCTAGAAAAAAAACAACTTTAAAGCATTTCTATGGGGCTAGGGTAGACTTCGGGATGTGGCTTTTCCTGTTTCTGATCTGAAAGCAGAGAGAGGGAGGAACGGGGCTTATAGGGGGAAAGCCTCTTGAAACGAAAGGAGCAAGTGGCTGTAAGTTGGGAGCTGGGCTGGCTAATGAGAAAGGGATGCCAGGGCACTTTGTGAGGAGTCATTTAGTCAGGAAAGAGCACAGTTCAGACTGTTTAAGTAATAAACAGCTTGCCATGGCAGGTTAGGACCCGGGGTTCAACAATGCTTCTGAGATCTGAAAGAGAACTACAGGTCCTGTGTAGCAGGAGGAGTTAGGCTTCTCATGCCGGGATTATTGTAACAGCTTCCTAATGGGAGTCCCTGATGACAGTCTTGCCCCTTCCAATCTATCCTCCTAAGGGCGGCCACAGAGATTTTTTAAAAGCACAAATCCAATTACATCACTCAACGGCCCACTGCTCTTGTGACAGTGTCTATACTCCCATGGGCCACAAGGGCCTTGGTCACCAAGCCCTGTTAAGTGTCCGGCTGCCCCCGTGGCCCTCCCTCTCTGTGGGGCAGCCCCATGGAACCACGTGCTATGCTTCCTGCTCTCTTCCTTCTGCTTGTAATGCTCCTCTCTCTTCCTTCTAGCTCACTCCAAGCGTCATGCTAGCTCTTCTCCAGCCAATTCCTTCTCACCCCTGTCTCAATCAGGACATCACTCTTCTAGGAAATCTTTCCTGGCTCTTCATAAACCCGGGTTAAGGATGCCCCTCCAGGGGGCTCTCTGTCTGTCTTTGTGGTATGACAGTGGTAGTTTTGCAAAGTATTGCACGGACTTGCATTGCGCCGCTCCCCAACCCTTTGCCACAAGGTAAGCCAGACCATTACAATTTCATTTAAAATTGGAACACTCTGTATCAACTTTTTTTTTTTGCTTTTTATTTATTTATTTACTATCTTTTTCTTCTGTATCAACTTTCAATGATGTTCTACCAGTTGCATATGTATTTTCTTTCAAATCCCCAAGCAATTCCCCAACACCAGCTGGGTGTCCTACAATTCTGACACTGTCTACCTTGGGATAGCTTCAGATCACACCGGCTAAGGGCTCAGTCCAACAAGATTTCCCTCTCCAACCCTCATCCCTCCCCCCCAACACACACACACACACACACACACACACACACACACACACACTTCTTATGTCAATCACAAGTCCATGTGGTCACCTGTGCTTCTGACTGACTGCCTACAGACTGGAGGTTCCAGCAACCCCCTCCCAGCGTCCCATTAATTTGTTAGAGTGGCTCACAGAACTCAGAAACATTTTACGGACTTACTAGGTTACCAGTTTATTATACAAGGATATAACTCAGGAACAGCCAGGTGGAAGAGATGCAGAGGGAAAGGTCTGAAGAAAGGACACGGGCTTCTATGTTCACTCTCCTAGCACCTCCGTATGTTCACCAACCCAGAAGCTCTCCAAACCCATCCTTTTGTGTTGTTTTTAAAAAATATATATTTTTATTGATTTCAGAGAGGAAGGGAGAGGGAGAGATAGAAACATCAATGATGAGAGAGAGTCATTGATCAGCTGCCTCCTGCACGCCCCACACTGGGGATGGAGCCCACAACCCAGCCACATGCCCTGACCGGGGAATTGAACCGTGACCTCCTGGTTCATAGGTCGATGCTCAGCCACCGAGCCATGCCTGCTGGGCCCTTTTGGGTTTTAATGCAGGCTTCATTACATAGGCATGATTGATTAAATCACCCAATCATTCAATCATTGGTGACTGAACTCAATCTCCAGCTCCTCTTCCTCCCAGGAGGTTGGAGGGGTGGGATTGAAAGTTCCAACCCACTAATCACATAGTTGGCTCCACAGGCAATCAATCCCTATCCTTAGATGACTTAGGGGCTTTCTGAAAGTCACCTCCTTAATTGAAGAAAAAGACACCTTGTTACTCTCAGCACTTGGAAAATTCCGAAGGTTTGAGTAGCTACATGGGATGAAGATCTAATATATACATTTCTTATTATAAATCACAATATCACAAATTCAAAAATTTATGGGAAATATAGTAATAGAAAACAGGTACTCAAATAATATGTTATTAACATAAAAATGAGCATACAATGAGATTTGCAAAGAATGAATGTTTAAAATCCATCAAAATGAGTTTCTGAAAAGAAAAATCTTCACTGAAGCTTTTTCCATTTGACCTAATTCTAACCAGCAAGGGGATGGAGAAATGTGGAGATCTGGGTGGGGGGTGACAATCTAAGAGTTCAGGGTAGCAGAGGAGGGGAAAATGAGTCAGTGTCAAATGTATTCCCTGGCCTGGACTTCATAAAGGCAGAAGATACAGGAGAAGAGAGAGCAGACAGGCAGGGGAGTCCACTGCCTGCATTTCCAAAAGGGAAGGCACTTTCTTAAGAGATTCCCTTGTTTAATCAACAAATATTTACGAAGTGTCCAACTATTAGCCAGCCGCTGTGTTTATAAAGAATTACAAGCTGGAGCGTCTCTGTTAGGAGGCTCCCAGTCCTGTGCAGAAGACAGACATTCAGGGAGTGCTTCGGAGGCTGTGGGGGGCGCTATACTAACTAGCAGAGCTCTTGTCACCTCTGCTCCCTTTGCTGAAATCCTCACATGGGTCCTCTGCATGGCTCCGCCCACCCCACTTCCTGCTGCTCATCCACCTCTAAGTCTCTATCCCATTTCCCTGTTGCACATTCTTCACAGCACATATGACTGTGAAAATATCTGTTTATTTGTTTCTGTGTAAAGCTTACAGTAATTGCCATCAGAGAGGGGTGAATCCTGCCTATCTTATTCTAGGCTCAGATTAGAACAGTACCTGGAAAATTCATTCATTCATTCATTCATTCATTCATTCAACTAGTAGATTTAGAGCATCTACTAGTGCCAGGCACTGATCTAGGCCCTTGGGGATAGATCAGGGAGCAACAATTCCCTTCCCTCATGGAGTTTACTTGAAGGTTGAATGATGACAACAATGAATATTCATTAGGTTATTTCTATGAATAATCTTCAAAACATTGACTCTTCACAAAAACTCTGTGAGATAGGTATGATGATAATCCTTACATTATAGGTGAGGAAACACAGGCCCAGACAGGTCAAGTAACTTGCTCAAGGCTAAGGAAGTGGCAGAGTTAAGATTCACACCCAGGGAGTCTGGTTCTAGAGCTCAGCGTCTTAACTGTTCTGCTAGAATAGCTCTTGTTTACATGGACACAGTATGTGTGCAATAAACATCCTTGAAAAAATGGCTGGAAGAGACGAAGGACAAGGACATCCCTGGCAGGTAGGAGAATCAAGGAGCTTCATAGAGAAAGTGACAACTGCTGATCCTTAAAAACTAGGAGTTCAAAGGGTGCAAAGTGAGGGTGAGAGTGTGGGTATGACTGCAAACAGCAGCAGAGAGCAAGCCTTATGGCTGGACTATAAAGGAGTTGGGGAGAAGAGGCCAAAATAACAGGGTAGAGTTATTGTGAAGAGCCTCATATTCCCTGCTAGGTAATTTGAACTTGGTTTTAAAGGTATAATAAGGCAGATGCTTAAGAATGAATTCTGATTTCACAAGTGAAAATTAATTCTGAGGGAGAAAAAAAGAGAAGATGGGATCCAAAGGGACCAAGGGCGGGGGATGGGGGGGTGGGGGGGAGGGGGGGATTACCCAGGAGCTCAGATTGATAGGACCATGAACAGGAAGTAACCAAGAGCTGGAATAAAGGAACACCATTTCTTTTCTCTTCCAATGTGAGATTTTATTATACATCTCAGCTTCTCTATATTAACTTTTTATTAAACTGAATCCTCTCTTTCAATTACTCATGACTTCAGGGACCTTGATAAGATCTAATAACGGCAGTAAATTCATGATGACAGGTCTAAGATGTGATATTATTAGCTCATTACCCTTCAGACAAATTTTCAGGAAGATGGCTTTGCTTCTTACCAGAGAGGTACAGAAAACAAGCAGACAAAGATCCTCTCCAGAAGGTGGGTAAGTGGTGATCTCATCAAATAAGGGAAGATTTGGGAGTGTCTCCAGGGCTCCAGTGAAAGCTCTCAGGGAGGTGAGTTTGCAACTTGTACTGATACTTTCTTAGTCAGCAAGACCAGTTCTGTTTTGCCTGGTTGGTGTTGCTCAGTGGTTGATTGTTGACCTACGAACCAGGAGGTCATGGTTTGAGAATAGGTTAGGCCACATGCTTGGGTTTTGGGTTTGATCCCCAGCAGGGGACGTGCAGGAGGCAGCTGATCAATGATTCTCTCTCATCATTGATGTTTCCATCTCTCTCTCCCTCTCCCTTCTTCTCTGAAATCAATAAAAATATATTTTTAAAAAAGGACCAGTTCTGTTTTGTGTATCCCTTGTTCTATAGCACCTAGCACAGTGCTGCCACACTTTAGATGCTCAATAAGTGTGGGTTATATGAGACCAACACAAAGAACACAGATGGAACCACACCATTGTGACTGAGTCCTACAATGTTCCCTCCCTCTCAATACACAAGGTAGCATAACTCAAGTTTCTTCTGAGGGAAGAAATGGCTGGAGGAACCTAGAAATGCATTTCTTATTCTTTGCAAAGCCCCAATACTAAATGGCACAGAAGTACATGGCACTATATCAGGTTTGCTTCTATAACTTTCAAAACATTCAGGAGTCAGAACAATCTATCCTATATAATAAAAGGGTAATATGCAAATTGACCCTAACAGCAGAGCGACTGGGAATCACTGGTCACTATGACACACACTGACCACCAGGGGGCAAACGCTCAATGCAGGAGCTGCCCCCGATGGTCAGTGTGCTCCCACAGGAGGAGCTCTGCTCAGCCACAAGCCAGGCTGCCAGCTGCCAGTACAGCGGTGGTGGTGGGAGCCTCTCCCACCTCCTCAGCAGCGCTAAGGATCTCCGACTGCAGCTAGGCCTGCTCCCTGCTGGCAAGTGGACATCCCCCGAGGGCTCCCGGGCTGCCAGAGGGATGTCTGACTGCCAGCTTAGGCCCAACCCCCCAGGGAGCAGGCCTAAGCCAGCAGGTGGTCATTCCCCGAGGGGTCCAAGACTGTGAGAGGGCACAGGCCAGGCTGAGGGACCCTCCCGAGTGCACAAATTTTTGTGCATTGGGCCTCTAGTATATATATATAAAAGGCTAATATGCAGTGTCTCCTCAGGAGTTTGACCAGGTGACCGAGAGTTCAATTGCTCGCTATGACATGCACTGACCACCAAGGGGCGACAGAGAATGAAAGAAGGCCCCAGCCAGCAGCCCGCAGCCAGGAAAAGAAGGCTCTGACTGGCAGCCAGACGGCCCCCATTGCCCCTGATCAGTAGCCAGGCCTAGGGACCCTACCCATGCATGAATTTCATGCACTGGGCCTCTAGTATATTCGAAAATCTGGTTTTAGGCCTCATTATTTCTGCTGTGGAAAAGTACTCTGGTGGGCCTTATATTCTTTTCTAAGTTCTCCTATAAATGGTCCCATGCACTAGACCCCATTTCTAAATTTAGGTTGGGGAGAAAAGGCTAATTTATGTCCAGGTTTCCAGTTTTAGATGCTATGTTTCTGAACATTTTCCCAAACATAAAGTAAAACCAGGTCTGTACCCTCATGGGGTTTGCAATCTGGAAAGATGCAGGGAGCTGAGGGCACATGGTAATGAGGTTATAAGACCATAGGTATGCCTCATTTTATTGTACTTCTCTTTATTGCATTTTGTAGATGTTGCTTTTTTATTTTGGTTTTGTTTTAAAGAAACAAATGAAAGGCAAGGCTCCCTCATCTAAAGAAAGATTATGACTCACTCTATTTCACTGGAACCTAAGTGCATTATCTCTGAGATATGCCTGCTATTCTATCTGACTACCCGTCTCAGCTACGAGCTAGAATGGACACTACTTAAACAACCACCAAACTAACTTTCTTTATCTAACCTTCTGTTCCTATCGGGGAAAAATTCCCCTTATGGTGTTTAGGAAAATCTTAATATGTGGAATGAACTCTTCAGCTATGGACATTTCTCTTTCATGATATGATTTCGACCCAAAGGAACAAATAACTGCTTCTGTTGGAAAAGGATGTGGACCACTTTGGATTGTGACTTTCTAAGTTTCAGGTGATAATAATACCAGTACCAGTAAGTCACACAATTTAAGGCTTTTAATAGTGAACTCTGAAATTGGTGACATCTGACCTATTAGCACATGGACTTCTGGGAAAAGCTCTAAAAATGAATTATTTGGAAAGTTTGGTGAAAGTCTGAGCTGTTAAAGAAGCAACTGCTTCTGTCCTTTCAGGAGAAGGGCCTTGCTCCCACTTTCTACGTTGGCTGGGCCCAGGAGAAGGACTGCTAGGTCGGATTTCTAACCCCCTTGAAACGGCTGCTTGTGGAAAATGTTATTTCAGGCATTAGAGTTAAAATCTGTGTGTGTGTGTTTCCCCAAGTCTGAACTCTACTTATTTTCCACTTTCATTTATGGCAAGATTGGACTTGCTTGAAATAAAATAAACCATTAAACATAACCTCAAAGCCATTCCTGCTGAACAGTGCATCCTGGGGACGCATAACACAAAAAAGGGAACAAGAAAGAAAAACAAAATGGTTATAAGGTTCACAACAAAACTGCATCATAAAGATGTTCTTCAAAGAGTCTGTATTTTTTTCCCCCACAAATTATTTGCTAGATAGCTGTTTAAGAATCTGTAATTTCCAGTAAGTGAACTATTTTTCTCAATATTAAGAAACCATGAAATCTCAGTTTCATAGTTCTGACAGTCTAGCCATTTAAAGGTGGAACAAACAACTTCTCTCTGAAAGTCCTTATTTCGCATTTCATCGTCAAACTTCTTTCCCCCATTTCTTGACTTCATCTCTATCTATATACCCAGGCCAAGAAAAAAAAATGATGATAACATGACATACTTTGTTTCGCCAAACAATGGGGGCTGCTTTTGCGAATCGACTTGCCAGCTGTTAGCATCAGTTGGGTGCGTTTTTGGGATAGGATGCGGGAGTCTGAAATATGGATAAATCATACACACACACACACACACACACACACACACACACACACACACTGGCCTTGCAAGTCCTCACTTTCTTGGTGCACGCAGCAAACGCTAAAACTAAAACCTCCAAAATAACAGAAGAGGAGGCGTCTCCCATCTCTGCCGGCATCCCCGCGGCTGCCAGTTCCTGTCCTCGCATCTGTTCCCTGGGATGCCCACGGGAGGAGAGTTGCGGAATCAGCGCGGGGCGCCGGGTCGCCGTCGCCCGGTCGGAGGAGCCCGCTAGGGGAGCCCGGGTCCTACGGGGGTGGCGGCCACGGGGGGCGGGCGTCGAAAAAGAAAAACGGGGGGCCCAACTCTGGCTCCGAGAGCCCCTTGCCGACCGGGGTGAAGGGCGTTCCCCCCCGGCG
>NW_005871175.1:24587-221273 GCF_000147115.1 Myotis lucifugus | reverse complement strand
CGCGGGACTCCAGCGCGCTCCTGCCGGCGGGGCGGGCGTGTGGGCGGCCGCGGGCGCCCGGGGCGCGGAGGCTCAGGCCCGCTGCGCGGGGCTCCGGCCTCAGAGCGGCCCCCGTTTACCCCCTGGTTCCTCGCCCCGCAGGCTGCGCCCCAGTCTCTCACAGTCACCCTCTGCACCCTCGTTTTTCCTATCCAGATATTTGTACTTCTTTCTTAACAACGACTTTGAACGGAAGCAGTGTTTAATGTATGAACTTCTAAGTGGGCCCTGGAGACCTGAGTACTGATTACCCCGCGGTTTGGGGAAGCTCTTCCAGGCACAGTTGGTTTTACAACCCACAGCGGGATTTTGAGTCCCCGTGGGCCCCAGACCCCATGTGGTTTTGGGTTGCAGGCTGAAAGGGACAGATCGTTGCCAACCACTACTCTTTTTGGAACCTCGTAACTGCCTCCTCCACCTCTGCTTTTTTCTTATTTTCTTATTTTAGATCAAGAAAATAATTTTAATGATTTTCTGAATGTCTCTAAATGTACAATTCTACATTTCTCTACAGCAAAAATTTAACTAAGTTTTTTTAATTGTAGTTTTACATATGTCTCCTTTTCCCCCAATTGACAACCCCCCCCCCCCCCCCCCCAACCATTCCCCCCCGGGCCCAGCCCCCACCGCCCCCAGTGTCTGTCCATTGGTTATGCTAATATGCATGCATACAAGTCCTTTAGTTGCTCTCTAACCGCCCTCCCCCCCCCTACCATTTGTCTCTGGATCTACTTCTTTTTTTTTTTTTAAATATATTTTATTGATTTTTTACAGAGAGGAAGGGAGAGAGACAGAGAGTTAGAAACATCGATGAGAGAGAAACATCGACCAGCTGCCTCCTGCACATCTCCCACTGGGGATGTGCCCGCAACCCAGGTACATGCCCTTGACCGGAATCGAACCTGGGACCTTTCAGTCCGCAGGCCGACGCTCTATCCACTGAGCCAAACCGGTTTCGGCTGGATCTACTTCTTATGCCAAGTCAAGTTGTAAGTGTGAGTACTGGACTCCATCCATGAGAGCGCTGGGCCATTGTTTTAAGTTCCTACTAAAAACTGTTGGATCTCCATCGGACTCTCCAGAGAACTGAGCGGAGGTGCCACTGAGAACCTAGTTTTCATCAGCAATCCTGTGAGACTTCTTATGTAAGCAGTGGACAATCCCTCCTTCATCTTTCTGTAAAACTCAACTTCAAAGCCTCTCTTCCCGAGAATATTGGTCCTTCAAACTCCTCCTTCAAAATCCAGACATTTAAGTTGCTCCTATTTTTTGTTGAACAGAAAACACTGCAGGGTACATGATTCTGTATGCCAAGTTTTAGTTAATTTTTTCTCAGCAAAAATACAAGGATTTATAGGATTTTGAGCTAACTCAAAGTGTGTGGTTTACAATGACATCGGCAATACATACATGTCACGCTCACCAGAGTCTTCCTAGGATTAGTATTGTAAATGTTTTTGAAAATTAAGTAATCACAACATTGAGGGAATATAAAAACCAAGCACCTTCCTATTCATAAAACTTGGTACTGCTTTTTGGCCTCTCCTTAACATGCTCTTAGAAAAGTGGTACTTAAAAAAAAAGTTCATATGTTGACATGACATTTGTTTAAAAAACAATGAAAAGTCTTTAGAGCAGAATTTTCCTAAGTATTTTTGCCTTTGTCCCACAGTAAGAGATACAATTTACAGTCTCAAGTTGAAACAAATACAGAGTGTACTCTGGTATTTCCTATTCTCTTCTATTTCAATTTTATTAATTTGCTGGTCAAAGTCCACAAGGGACCTACGATGACTATCTGTCATAGTTTTAGGTTCCCCAGAAGCCAAATGCTAGACAAAGATCCCAGTGAAAGTAGCTTACATGAGAGGCCGGGTCAGGATACACCATTGAGAAGTAGAGAGTGAGCAGAAAGGGAAGACAGCAATAAAGATGCTTACAATGGGCTGTCAGATAAGACCTCAGGCTCTACAAATTGTGTGTGTGTGTGTGTGTGTGTGTGTGTGTGTGTGTGCGCGCGCGCGCGCGCGCGCCCTAGCGAGCGCACAGCGGTACCTACAGCACTACTAATACTGCTCCCCACAGTGTTTCTAAAGGCTGCATGGGAGCCAGGTTGGTGGGAGGGTAGAGAAGGGGCCTGGGCTGAGTGATGCTGGAAGAGTTGAAAATAGGAAGAGAACTCCTTCCTTCCAAGAAAGAAGACATTGTCAGCCATTTGTCTTCAGTGAGATGAAGAGCCTGGCTATGGAGACAGGATATGCCCTCTGTAAATATAATTTTACTTCTTCCTGTTTAATCTGGATGGCCTTTATTTCTTTTTTTGCCTAATTGCAAGAAAAAGGTTAGAACCTCCAGTATAATGTGGAATAGAAGTGGCAAGAGTGGGCATCCTTGTTTTCTTCCTGATTATAGAGGGAAAGCTTTTAGTCTTGCACCATTAGGTATGACTAGAGGCCCAGTGCATGTGCACTGGGAGGTGGGGGGTCTCTTAGCCCGGCCTGCTCCCTCTCGCAGTCCGGGACCCCTTGGGGGATGTCCACCTGCCAGCTTAGGCCCCATCCCCTTGGCCAGGCATTAGTTATCATCAATTCATTTTTCCTCCTTTCCTTCCTCCTTTATCATCATCAGTCAGTAGATTGTCAGATGGTGGCGTGTTGTGTGGATGATCACCCAAGCTCAGATAAACAGCATGTTGGAAAGGAATGAAGCCAGTGGAAATCATTTTGGCACATTTTAGCAACCAGAAAAAGTCCAGCACAGGTGAAGTAAGGTGTGTATGGGGAGAAATGAGTCTAGAGAGACGGCAAATGCCGGATGATCACGGACTTTGCACACAATGCAGAGGACTTTGGACCGGAGCTTATAGGTGACAGTGAGCAGGATGCAGGAGAGAGGCAAGATCAGGCTTGCAATGTAGGAAGGTCAATACAGAAGAGGGGAATGGATTCTAATAGGGACAGACTTGACGAAGGAATGTAATTTCCACAATGTCTTTATGTGAGTTAGAAAAAAGATCACCCCTCCCCCCCCAACTGGGCAGATGCAGCAGAGAGTACAAGGCTCAGCAAGCAGATGGTGTTCTGCCCCACTCACTACCTGGGCTGGGTGCCCTGATGCAATGTGCAAACTGCACAGTCTTACAGGGAAGCCCTACCTGGTGCCAACATTGTGTCTGGTACAGAATTAGCACTCAATTAAAATTTTGAAAAAGTAAATGGATGAAAGGGAAGATCGGTTGGGTAGCTACTTCCACCCATTATTGCCAACTACTGCTACCATCCAGGTGGGAATCAATGAGAAGTTGTGGTGATGGGAATGGACCATATTCCTTATTGTCCATCCTGAACACTTTTGTGGGGCAACAGACATAAATCTAGATTGTCCTGGACAACAGGGATATAGGATCACCCTACATAGAAGGCGAGGAATGGATGAGAGATCTATTTAATGTAATTAAATTAATTAATTTTTTTATTGTTTAAAGTATTACGTATGTCTCCTTTTTTTCCATGATTGACCTACCAGGACAAGCCAAAAGATCTTTAAGAAATAAAATATATGACCCTTGGAAAGTATCTGAGAGGAAGTCAAGAAAAACCTGGATAGTTTTTGCATGGGAGACTGGGGGAAAGCTGCGGTTAATGCAGATTTGTGCTGGGGGAAGGTGACAAGCTGGATTTTGGACATGCTAATTTCTTTCTTTCTTTCTTTTTTTTTTTTTTTAAATATATTTTATTGATTTTTTTTTTTACAGAGAGAAAGGGAGAGAGAGATAGAGAGTTAGAAACATTGATGAGAGAGAAACATCGATCAGCTGCCTCCTGCACATCTCCTACTGGGGATGTGCCCGCAACCCAGGTACATGCCCTTGACCGGAATCGAACCTGGGACCTTTCAGTCCGCAGGCCGACGCTCTATCCACTGAGCCAAACCGGTTTCGGCCATGCTAATTTCTTTTACAAAATCAGGTCTGCCCCATTTGGAAGGGAAGGAGGTTCCTTAGTGATCATAGCGCATTGTTGCAGAGACATTGCTGGCCATTTGACTTAGAGTAAACCCTTGATGTTTATTCTCTTGATATATGTGAAGTCCCTCAATGATACAATCTCACTGTTTAATAAAGGACAGAAACAGATTTCTTATCAGCATTCTGTATCTGATCTTTTTAAAGAGTTATGACCATGCAGGGAAATAGCTAATGATAGAATTGAAACGGCATTAATAGACTATAAAATTCAATATTTAGAGACATAGAACTTGAAGGACTGTCTGGGGAGGGGTGGGGGGTCATTTAAAGCTAGGTGGCGCTGGAGTGTGCTGTTAGTCCTAATCATTAGTTATGAGGGAACGAAGATACCTGAAGAACTCTTAGGGATCATCCAGGAAGGTGATCTCTCTTGTGTTCTGCTGTATTATTTGACAGCCTTTCAAGATTTCAGAAGGTCACTGAATAATAAGCCAACTCCCAAACATACACAGTTGCAATTTAAATTTAAACTCTAATCCTCACTATGCCACACATATCATGCATGCCAGGTTGTTAAACCTCTAGGAGCTTCATTTCCTGGCTTACAAATCATTATTTTACACTTTAACTTTGAATTAACACAGACTTTTACATTTATGTTCCCCTATAAACTAGACTAGAGAGCATTGCTTTTTGTGACAATAAATGGAAAGAGATCTCTGGGCTATTCCATAATTAGGCCTCATCCTTTTTTGTTATGGAGGAAATGATATGATCATTTGGTGGTAAATGATGCAGGGCCCCCATATTAATCTTCCAGTTGCCTGATTGCATAATTCACCTTGGCAAAGGAGAAAAATAAAATATAAAACATTTCTCCGCATCGTTATCAGAGGCCTGGGAGAGGAAACTAGGATGAATATTTTCAGGGAATAAGGTGTCATAAACTTAACCGAGTATAAAACTTAGTGCTCATGAAGGGGTTACACGGGCGTCTGAAAGTTTGTGAGTGTGTTTATCCTGAGAGCGTTGATTCCTTCCCGTCTGAACAGATCATCAGCTAGTGTTAGGTGTTGAGTAACAGACTGATGCTTTTTATTTAAAAAAGTTTATTAGGGAATTAGAATAGCAATTATTCCTTTCACTGATGCTAAACATTTACTTTTTTTAAAAAAAATTGATTTCAGAGAGGAAGGGAGAGGGAGAGATAGAAACATCAATGATGGGAGAGACTCATTGATCGGCTGTCTCCTGCACCCTCTTCACCCCCACACTGGGGATCAAGCCTGAAACCTGGGCATGTGCCCTGATTGGGAATTGAACCCTGACCTCCTGGTTCATAGGTCGATACTCAATCACTGAGCCACATCAGCTGGGCTAAACATTTATCTTTTATTATTATTATTTATTTAAAAAGATTAAAAAAATATTTTTGTTGATTTCAGAAAGGAAGGGAGAGGGAAGAGAGAGATAGAAACATTAATGATGAGAGAGAATCATTGATCAACAACTGCCTCCTGCAAGCCCCCTGCTGGGGATTGAGCCCGAAACCCAGGCATGTGCCCTTGACCAGAATCAAACCTGGGACTCTTCAGTCTGCAGGCCAATACTCTATCCACTGAGCCAAACCAGCTAGGGTGAACATTTACTTTTTAAATGACATGATTGTTGGTTTATTTACTCATGCAATGGCTTCATTTACTCCTGGATAGGGTATCAGCCTCTTAGGTGAATAACAAGCTAATTCCAGTATTGTCATAGTTTGTAGCTATTGAGCCTCAAATCCAAATTCCTTAATGCCAAGCTGCTTCCCTCATTAGTGCCTTCTCATGGCATTCATGTTTAATAGAAATGCTTGCTTTTTAAGCGAAACAAGGATGTGCTGGAACAGAGGGAATGCTGGAAAAATGTAAGTCCCTCTTCTTTTTTGATTCTTGTTGAGTGGAATCCTCTCAAGATTTGAGTATATTATTATACCTTATTGAGAAGTAACATTTTTAGGTTTTCTCTAAGGTTCAAAGGTGAAATTTTTGTCCTCCTGTTACGTGACCTTGCATCCTGGGAGCCCATGAGATGCACTGGTGGTTGGCTTGAAAATTAGGGCCTTCAGGGGCAGGGGAGGTTCCCCAGTGATTCTCTTCCTGCAGAAAATGTGATTTGGAATGAGATAGTCAAGAGAGGGGAGAGAGGATACACCTGCAAGAGAAAGGAACTAGTGTTCCTTTGGCCCACAGTGATATCTCCCAGAGTTCTGTGTGTGATCTGTCCCAGGTTTCAGGAATTCATGGGACAGGCTAGCACATGGCCGGGGAGCCTAGTGGAGGCTTGAACAGTCTTCAGGGTGGGAAGTAGAACCAACTGAGGTGAGCTGTTAGGTGTGCAGCAGGCGTGTTAGGAGGGGCTTTGAGGTGACAATGACGCCTGTGTGGGAAATCTTCCACCTCTTTAGCCATGGCAATGAGGTGGTAGACATTCATAAGTCCAGGAAGTTGGCTTAATGGGGAAAGTGATGCTTCAAGTGCCTCTCAGAAACCATCTTGTTAAATCACTACATTCTTTTTTTTAAATATATTTTTATTGATTTCAGAGAGGAAGAGAGAAGGAGAGAGAGACAGAAACATCAATGCTGAGAGAAAATCATCAATCGGCTACCTCCTGCACACCCCACACTGGGGACCGAGCCCACAACCCAGGCATGTGCCCCGGACCGGACCATGACCCTTCAGTCCGCAGGCCAACACTCTATCCACCGAGCCAAACCAGCCAGGGCTAAATCACTACATTCTTTTTTTTTAAAAATATATTTTATTGATTTTTTACAGAGAGAAAGGGAGAGGGATAAAGAGTTAGAAACATTGATGAGAGAGAAACATTGATCAGCTGCCTCCTCACATCCCCTACTGGGGATGTGCCCACAACCAAGGTACATGCCCTTGACCGGAATTGAACCTGGGACCCTTTAGTCTGCAGGCCGATGCTCTATCCACTGAGCCAAACCGGTTAGGGCTAAATCACTACATTCTTGAGAGCTTGTTTGGAGGTTCTAGCAGGGGAGCGCAGCTACTCGTATACCCTTGACCGAAGACCAGTCCTCTCCTCGGGGGGGAAGGTCGTCCTCTTCGACCGAGCGCGCAGCTTCGGGAGGGACGCACATGGATCGGTGAGGGAGGAGGGGGACACCCGCCTAGCCAGCCAGATCAGCCGAATCAACCCTGGCGATCAATGGGGTGACAGATGTCGCAGCCAGATCGCCCTCACATCCTAAATCACTACATTCTTAATGTAATTCTGTACCAATAGCATTTCAAGAGGCTGGTTGGGGACCGAATAAAAGTTATTCCCAAATATAATGGCATCAAACCCTAATTAGAACATAGAGAATTCTTTGTTTAAAATTGAATTTAGCCCTAACTGGTTTGGCTCAGTGGGTAGAGTGTCGGCCTGCGGACTCAAGGGTCCCAGGTTTGATTCGGGTCAAGGGCATGTACCTTGGTTGCTGGCACATCCCCAGTAGGGGGTGTGCAGGAGGCAGCTGATCGATGTTTCTCTCTCATAGATGTTTCTGGCTCTCTATCCCTCTCCCCTCCTCTCTGTAAAAAATCAATGAAATATATTAAAAAAAATAAAATTGAATTTATTGGGGTGACATCCTATATAATAAAAGGCTAATATGCAAATCAACTGAATGGCAGAACAGTCGCTATGACACACACTGACCACCAGGGGGCAGATGCTCAATGCAGGAGCTGCCCCCTGGTGGTCAGTGCGCTCCCACAGGGGGAGCACTGCTCAGCCAGAAGCCAGGCTCACAGTTGGCGAGTGCAGTGGCGGTGGCAGGAGCCTCTCCTGCCTCTGTGACAGTGCTAAGGATGTCCAACTGCCGGCTTAGGTCTGCTCCCCATGGGGACTGCAAGAGGGCACAGGCTGGGCTGAGGGACCCCCTGAGTGCACGGATTTCATGCACCGGGCCTCTAGTCCTATATAATAAAGATGTGATATGCAAATTGACCCTCACGCCCTCGCATCATCACAAGATGGCCGCCCCCACATCATCACAAAGATGGCTGCCACAAGATGGCTGCCCCCACGTCATCACAAGATGGTCACAACAAGATGGTCGCCCCCACACCGTCACAAGGTGGCCGCCCCCACGTTGTCACAAGATGGCCAGCAGGGGAGGGCATTTGGGGGCGATCAGGCTGGCAGGGGAGCAGTTAGGGGGTGATCGGGCTGGCAGGCAGAAGTGGTTAGGGGCAATCAGGCAGGCAGGCAGGTGAGTGGTTAGGAGCCAGCAGTCCCGGATTGTGAGAGGGACATCCCCCGAGGGGTCCCTGGTTGGAGAAGGTGCAGGCTGGGCTGAGGGATACCCCCCCCTCAGTGCACGAATTTCATGCACCGGGCCTCTAGTTGATTAATAAAATTATATAGGTTTCAGGTGTACAGTTCTACAATATAGCATCTGTATATTGTATTGTGTGTTTACCACCCTAAATCAAGTCTCCTTCTATCGGCATTAATCCCCCTTTACCTTTTCTACCTCACCCCACCCCTCCTTCCTTCTCGAAATCACCATACGTTGTCTGTGTCCGTGAATCTTTTTTTTTTTGGTTAATCCCTTCACTCTTCTCACCCAGCCCTTAATCCCCTCCCCTTTGATAGCTGTCAATCTCTTCTATGTATCTATGAGTCTGTCTCCACTTTGTTTATTTTGTTCAATTCCACATATAAGTGACTGGCTTATTTCACTTAGCATAATGCTCTCCAGGTCCATCCATGCTGTTTTCCTTCTTTTTTATAGTTGAGTAGTATTCATTGTGTAAACATACCATGGCTTTTGTATCCACTCATCTACTGATGGGCAGATGGGCACTTGAGCTGCTTGGCTATTGTAAATAATGCTGCAATGAACATAGGAGTGTATATATTATTTTGAATTAATGTTCCAGGTTTCTTCAGATATATTCCCAGAAGTGGAATTGCTGGCTCATAAGGCAGTTCCATTTTTAATTTTTCGAGGTAACACCATACTGTTTTCCACAGTGGCTGCATCAATCTGCATTCCCACCAACAGTGCACAAGGGTTTCCTTTTCTCCACATCGTTGTCAGCACTTGTTTGTTGATTTATTGATGATAGTCATTCTGACAAGTGTGAGGTGATACCTCATTGTAGTTTTAATTTGCATTTCTCTAATGACTAGTGACATTGCACATCTTTTCACATGTCTATTGGCCATCTGTGTGTCCTCTTTGGGGAGGGTCTATTCAGGTCCTTTGCCCATTTTTAAATTGGATTGTTTGTTTTTTTGGTGTTGAGTAGTATGAGTTATATATATATTGAGAACATAGAGAATTCTTAATCTGGGCCTCTTGAGGCTACTCTGGTTAGTTGAGGGTTTATATGGAAAAAAATACTATTGATTTACCACCCAGTTTGATAAGAAGAATGATGGATTTTTTACAGTTTTCTTTATAAAGCACTTTAAAACTTGTACTACAGCTGCTTCCTCAACTTCTCCCCTTTGACCTCCCTGCCAAACCAAAATACTCTGGTTCCCTGGATGTGCCATCCTCTCTACATGTTACTTATTCTTTTTGGAATTCTCTGGAGAATTTACCTTATTCCCAAGACCCTGTTTCCTCCCCTGGGGTGCTTTGCCTCCTTTGCCCATTTCCCTCCTGGAAGTTGTCTTCCTCTGAACCACAGCCAGGTCTGGACTTCTGCAGCTGTTGTCAGTTGTGGATGGAAAAGGGGCCATATCTTAGCCCTGACAAGCTCAAGGGAGTCCTGTATGGCAGGCCCACAGACTCAGAGACCTAAAGTGATGACATAGGATGGTCTGAACATAAAAATTTCTAACTAAAAGTGGATCATGGTGGGTAGTCATATCCTTGGCCTGTAGTTTCCTTGCAAAGGTCAATGCTTTTCTTGAAGAGCCTGTCTAATCTTTTCCTGACCACTCAAGACACAACTACCACACCAGAACACAAGGTCACAGAACCCCTCATTGTTGTCTTGTTCCCAGAATACCATCTCTATGTGCTATAAATGCTAATTGTTAGCTATCCTGTATCCACCAACAGAAAGGAGGTATGGGTCTCCCCATTTTACTCTTTACCCAATCTCTGAGATTTTCTTGCTTTGCTTTCTCCCACCCTTTTAATCTACCCCCAATGGATTTCAGGTATGCTTCCTCCCATGTTTCCTCCTTTGATTCTAAGGTATAAAATAAGCTGTAAAACTGCCATTCTCTGGAGCATTTTCCCAATCCATGGAGATTTTGCTTTCCAACATTTGTTGTCAATTTGGCTCAAATAAACTCACAAAAATCCTCTACAGGTTTGGACATTTCCTATGTCAACACAGGCCTATCTGACGCCTGCCTGCCCATGTAGACCTTTGCGTGTTGTCTGCTCCAGAAATTCAGTTCCTTCTTACTGGACCTTTCTGGGTTGGCTGTTCACATGGCCTACTCTCATTAGTCTCTGTCCTATTCTCCACACGCATGTCCATACCCCAGGCATGTTCTTCCACAGCCTCTGTAGCTGCATTTGCCTACAAGAGCTTCCTTCTTCCCAGACTTTCCCAATTCGTCTATTCTGCCCTGCTCTGCCTTTGCCAAATCCTTTCTTTTTCCCTGGAGGTTTTTAGGGTAGGAGGAAAAATAAACTATGACTGGGCTCATTTGGAATTTGGCTGTGAGAATCTTGTTCTTCTCTTCTTTTTGGGTCTATTTTTAAAACATTGAGAGCTCAGAGGAAGCAAACCCTTCTCAAAAGGCTAAGGCACTCATCTCTGATCCCCAGAGCATTCTTGCTCATCCTCTAGCTCAGACATTGTTGTCTGTAACCCTCAGGTCTGGTGGAGGAGCCCCTCTAACCCTCAGGTGTGGGGGAGGAGCCCATCCTGGGTGCATTTACCATCTTAGAGTTACTAACCACCAGACTGTGCAATCTCAGGATAATGACTAGCTTTAAAAAGTGATTTACTATTGCTGTATCTCTAGCTCAATGGGTGCATGTATGGATGCATGAGTGAATAAATGAATGAATGAATGAATGAATGAGTGAATGAATGAATGAATACTTTATTCATTTCCTACCGGTTAGCTCTCTGTTGCCTAAGACATCTTAGTTGCCATGTAATTTTCAGATTTTTTTTGTGTGTGTGGGGAGGGGGAGCCCCTTTCTTCTCTTATTCCAGTTTCCAGCCTACCTGTATTACCTTGAGTAAGTAACCTCTCTGTGCCTCAATTTTCTGATCTTTAATTTGAGGATGAGAGTAGTACCTGCCTCACAAAGTTGTAGGGGCCTTAAGTGAACTAATGCACATAGAGTACTTGGAGCTGTGCTTGGGACATAACTAACCCTCAATACATGTTATTATTTAATGATTGCATGTGCTTTCCTTGGTGTTTTCACAGGATTACTAAACCAATGATACTTGACACAATTGATTAATAGAATAAAATAGATCACTTGTTGGACCTTCCACTCTCACTAAGTTAGAGGGAATTATGTAAATACAGCTTTATTTTCCTTTTCCTTTGCTCCCCTGTTTGATTCCTCTCATGTCTTTTGAAGGGACTCAGGGTATTGAGGAGGGTGGGTGGGTAGCTCTGCTGGTGGCCCTTCGGATTAAATGGCTTTGCAGGCCACACGTTGAATATGAGAGATACCTGATGTTTGCCCTAAGTTTGAAAATCTTTCAATAGTTTTACAAGGCCAAATTTTTTTTGAAAACCCTATGCGAACACATAAATGTGAAATGGTGACTGGTACAAAAGGGAAACGCGTTTGTGTATGGCTGGTCTTTCTAGCTCAACTTGCAAAGATTTCCAAGCTGGATCTCTGAGCTGTGGGCTGATGGGAAAATCTCTGGGAGCACAGCACTTCTCGAAAAGCATGGCCTCCTCTGCTCCCGTGGAAGCTTCAGTTTCACAATTGCTGCTTTAGGACCTACCGAGATTTGGGAATTCTCTTTCCTCTCCTTTAAAAATAACCAATAAGGCAGAGGTTCCAAGGCATCAAAGGGCTTTTCTATTACTCTTTCATTCTCAGTCTCAAAGAATAGTAAATGACATGTGAATATACCCCATACTGGTTTCAGCCCCCTGCTAGTGAGATACTTTCCCTCTCAAAAGGCTGAGTAGTTCTAATCCTCCACTTAAAAAAAAAGTTTTTATTGATTTCAGAGAGAGGGAGAGAGAGGTAAAGAGAGATAGAAATATCAATGATAAGAGAGAATCATCAATGGGCTGCCTCCTGCACTCCCCCTACTGGGGATTGAGCCCAAAACCTGGGTATGTGCCCTGATGGGGAATCAAACTGTGACTTCCTGGTTCATGGGTTGACACTCAACCACTGACCCACATCTGGGCTAGTCCTTTACTTTTAAGGGCAAAGTGGACACAGAGAGTCCTGCTGACTATCTGGAGCTGAATCAAAGGGGATGGGGCTATTTTATTCCCTTTTGTTATCTCCCATGTTGCAGAAGAGATGGTCAGTGCGAACAGCCAGTCTGAATGTAATCATTGCATTTGAAGCAGCTTCGTGGTTCGTTCTGCCTCTGCTCCACAGTAGCAACACTGAACAGCAAACTGGCCCAATTTTGTGGAGAGAGGTGTCTCCCAGGAATCTCACAAGCGTTACCTGTTCCACCAGTTGCAGTATTTGTTTTTCTGGAAAAGGTTTGTACAGATCTCAATGTAACTTGCTTAATAGTCATAGTTCTCAATTCTATTTTTTCTTCCCAAGAGAAGAGGTATTATTAATTTCATGGTGAGGGCTGGTCTTAAGAATTTGATCAAGCAGAGCCTTGATAAGGAAAGCAATAGATGCTTTGGAAATGTCCTGTCATTCTGGCCTTAAAAATGGAGGAAATGGTGGTTAGCTTAGTTTTCTATTGCTGCTTAACAATAACACAAGTTTAGCAGCTTGCAGGATTAACTGGGTTCTCTGCTTAGGCTGAAATGGAAGTGTGGGATGGATTGGGTTCTGATCTCAAGGGTCTGGGGGAAGAATCCACTTCTAAGATCATTCATGTTGTTGGCAGAATTTACTTGCTGTGATTGTAGGACTGAAGTCCCCTCTTTCTTGCTGGCTGGTGGCTAGACAGCTCTCTATGGCCCTTGCATGTGGCCCTCTCCATCTTGAAAGCTAGCAAATCCTTTAAGCCTCTCAAATCTGACTTCCTCTTCTGCCTCCAACCAGAGAATACTCTCTGCGTTTAAAGAGTTCATTGGATTAGACTAGGCTCACCTGGATAGTCTCCCTTTGAGTAACTCAAAGTCAGTTCATCAGTGATAATTTAATTATATCTGAAAAATCTTTTTTTGCTACCTAATGTAGCATAATCATGGACATGATATCTCATCCTATTTACAGTCCAGGAAGTTAGGGTGGGAAATCTTGGGTGGCCAGTTTAGAACTCTGCTTATTACAATGGTCAAATATTGTCTTCTGAAATTAATTATTCACTGCAGCTGAGCTCTGTCACTCCCTTTCTTGCTTTTGTGAGCCTGTGTACCTCACAGTTTGTTGCCTAGCTTCTGTATCTTAATCAATGGACTTTTTCATGTGTCAAAGAGGGGGTGGGGCACTGATCCCTGGTTTCATCTGTTGGCTTTGGACTTTGAGGTTTGGTGTTCCAAGCACCCATCTTTGCTTGGACTACACAAGGAGAGAGTTCAGAAGCAGACAGCAGCCGACAGAACTCCGGCCAGTCTGAAAACCTGTGTGCTTTAATGTTACAAGCAAATAAGAAATTGCTGCTGTATTCACAGACCAACAATTATCTCATTAAATAACTTCTCAGACCTAGATTTAGCCATTATGAATGATGTTTTGATAAAGAACATCTGGTGTTGTTTTAAATGAATATTATACCACTAAACGTTGATTAAAAACTGATTTAAAAACTTAATAGCCTCCTTCTTTAGAAGATGGCTAAATGCAAAAAGAAAAATGTCACTTATTTAAATTGTTTTTCCTCCCTCCCTTGTTGCTCTGTTTGAACCGGATTCCCGTGAATGACTGTTTAAAACCCACACAATTTTGGATACTGTAAATCTTAATAAATAAGATTACCATACCAATACTGCTGTTCTCACTCTTTTACTATTGATACCTCATTTTATTTTTATGCTTTAATTAAATTGAGTATATTTTATGTTTTGGCTTGCTTTAAAACAACTGCAGTGCATATAATTGACACTATTTCATCCTTGTTAGAAAGTGCTGAGTTGAATTAAACACACCAGTTCCATCATTTCCTTTTACATTTAATCTGTGTAAAAGACAGAAATAATATAAACTGTATTTCTTTTCCAAGTTACCCTGATAGGTGAAAATAGCTAACCACCTAGTAATTACTAATAAAGACTGAAATGAAATCTTTACCATTAGCATAACTCATATCTATATAAGAATAGATATTTAGTGGTATAGAGGAATTTTGCTTAGTAATTTTTCCCAAATGGTATGTAACAAATAATAAACACATTGTTGCTATTCCATGTACTACATATAAAGTATAAATCTTCAAGCACATATTTTAATATATTTTTACTTAAATTGTCATGTTTAGTCTAAGTATTTTGGGTGGAGAAATGATACTGTGCCATATTTCTATGGAGCAGAGCTCCACAAACTTTTTGGTAAAGGGCCACACAAGAAATATTTTCCACTTTCCAGGCTTTATATGATCTTGAAACTATACAATTCTGCTGTTGTAGCATAAAAGCAGCCATAAACAATACGTGAACAAATGAATGTGGCTGTGTTCCAATAAAACTTTATTTACAAAAACAGGTAGTGAGCAGGATTTGACCAGGTGGGCCATAGTTTGATGACCCCTGCTGTCAAGGATAGTGACCAAACACTGGCTAATGTTGACAGCTGAGAAAAAAATCAATAGGTCAATTCATGAATAAAGGTCCTGATCAGGATGCTTTTGTTATCATAGATTGTTTTTTGTTTGTCTTGCAAGAGTTTGTCTAAATTTAATCTGTTGATTCCCATGTTTCTTCCCACTTATTTATTTTCAAGTAGGAACATAGGCTCATTAGTATTTTCACAAGCATAAGTCAACAAATAATTATCCTGAAGAAAATGTGCTATTTTCTCTTCTTTAATGTTTTTATTGATTTTTTTTTGAGAGAAGAAGAAAGAGGGAGAGAGAGAGAAATATCGATTGAGCCCACAACCAGGGTATATGCCCTGACTGAACCTGTGACCTCTCGGTGCATAGGATGACACTCAAACAAGTGAGCCACAGTGGCCAGCGCAACAACATGTTTATCTTATACACAAACTTGGCTTAAGTCAGGCCAGAGTTCGCAGGCTTTCAGCTTTATACAATTGTATTTTTTATTTCATTTCAGTTTTGGGTGGAAAGAAGGTTAAGTACAGTGAAAAAGCCAGGAAGTGTTTCTCTAATGGAACTTGGGGAATGGATACTATGATTTTGCTAATAAAAAACAGGAAAATCTGAGGGCACAGGGCAAAGGCAGCCATCTGCTAGTCCAGAAGAGGGGCCTCAGGAAAAATCAGCCCTGCTGACTCCATGGTTTTGGACTTCAGCCTCCAGAACTGTGAGAAAATAAATTTCTATTGTTTAAGCCAAAACAACAAAACAAAACAAAAACCAGGGAAGTTATTTCTCCTTGTCTTTTGTGCATGATGATGTTTTTTCCCCCTCAGATACAAATATGCCTGAAAAATGTGATAGATGCCTGGCCAGAACATGTGATGTTCCCACAGTGCCTTTTCACACATTGCTTTCTGTAGGCACAGCATTCTTACTCAAGAGCAGTTACTGAGCTCCCTGTCGGTTGCTTTGTGGCAGAATAGCTGCCTCCTGGTCTGCAGTTGCTGACACAAATGTTACTTATTAAGGGCCTTTTCCCTCAATGAGAAGTCAGAGTCTGGGTGATGTTAATATCCAGAGAGGCAGTCATCCAGCCGGCCATGCAGCTTTCTTCTATGACTGGGCTCAGGTGGCCCATGCAGGAACAAAGCAATCCTTTTCCTTATAAACACGATTGTTTTGTCATGTAGGCAACATTGCCTGTATGTTGAAACCATACAGTACTAAGTATCATCCTGCAACAGCTTGTGGAGGGAGGCATTAATAGTACTTATGCCTGGCCGGCGTGGCTCAGTTCTCAGTTAAATTCCCAATCAGGGCACATGCCCGAGTTGCGGGCTTAATCCCCAGTGTGGGGCGTGCAGGAGGCAGCTGATTAATGATTTTCTCTCATCATTGATGTTTCTATCTCTCTCCCTTCCTCTCTGAAATCAATAAAAAATATTTTAAAAAATAATACTTATACCCACCATTTCATTGAGGGCCTATTGTGTTCTAGGAATGTCTAACATGTTTTATCTAATCCTTACAATAACCATATGAGGCAGGAATTGTTAGCACCATTTTACTTGCATGGAAAGGGAAGCTTAGAGAGTTTCAGTGACTTACAGAAGCTGGTGAAGCGGGTAAAGGGTGGGGTTGGGCCTCGTGCTCAGCCCACTTTAAAACCAGAGCCCTTGTCTTTCTCTTAGGGTTAGAATATGGGTTTCGATATAGCTCAAGGCCAATGGTTCTCAATGGCTGTGTTCCGAATCAGAGCAATTAAGTCACAATCTCTAGAGTGGGCTCTGGGCGTGGATATTTTTCAAAAGCACCCCAGTGACATTAACCTACCAGTGATAGCCAGTGATCTCAAGGGTAAAATCTGGAGACAGCCTGCATTTGGGTAAAGACTGGCTTATCTTAGTTGTAAAATGGGTAAAATTTATCCTGTGACCCTCGCTGCCTCCTTCCATGCCATTTTGTGCTGCCACGTCACTCTCCGAAGCCCACCTTCAGGAACCCGTGCCCTCTATGTGACACACGCATGGTAGCCTCCTGTGTCTGGCATGGCTGCACGCTTCAGCTCCATCTTTCTGTGAATAAGACTGTAAGGGGTTTTTATGTGGCATTTTGTTATCGGATTCTTAACCTTTCTCTTGGAAAGAAGCCTGGAGTAGGTCCCGAGCAGAGGTGGCAGCAAGGTGATTCCTGGGTTTGGGGAAAGGAGTGACTAATTCCGAATGGTGGAATCTGGGAGAGCTGAAACCTGAGAATTCTGAAGTGAAGCTATATCTACAGACTGATAGAGGGTGTTGGGATTAGCTGGGGCGAACCTTTCTGGCAGAGAGGGATCAGCTTGAGGCAAGATCTAACTACACCCCAAAGGCCCCACCTCCAAATAACATCGCAGTGGGGATTTGGTTTCAACATTTGAATTTTGGGGGGACACAAACCTTTGGTCCATCATAATGATAAAGGCAATGGAATGATAAAACAGGGTCATCTGATACAGTATAACTGGGAGAGCCAGATATCAAATAAGGTCAGGGAAGATGACCGAGCCAGAGCCTGCTCAGCCTGGGGGCCATGGCAAACAAGTAGGAAAATAGTTGTGGGGAGCAGGGGGGTGGCAGGGCGGAGGGGTGGGTGGGAGAGGAGCAGTGAGGAAACTGGAGGTGGGAGGGGCTATGTCAGTGGTTCTCAACCTTCTGGCCCTTTAAATACAGTTCCTCATGTTGTGACCCAACCATAAAATTATTTTCGTTGCTACTTCATAACTGTAATGTTGCTACTGTTATGAATCGTAATGTAAATATCTGATATGCAGGATGGTCTTAGGCGACCCCTGTGAAGGGGTCGTTCAACCGCCAAAGGGGTCGCGACCCACAGGTTGAGAACCGTTGGGCTATGTGGTCTCAGAGATTTAGGGAGCCAGAGGTGATTTCTGGTGGGTTTCTGGTTGCTTTGAGCCCTGGAGCTATTTCCGCTATTTCCTCCCTTGCATTTCTTCACTAACACACACACACACACACACACACACACACACACACACACACACCCTCTCTTTGGCGGTACCTTGAGTGGGTCTGATGTTTTGCAAGCCAAAGTGCTTCAACTGAAAACAGAGATAAAGTGAGGACTCTTCTGAATGGCAGGCTGCGGGTTTGGACTTGGCTCTGTCTCCGGAAGAGCCTTTGAGCAGTCTACAGCAAGTTCATGTTCTGGTGTCAGGGTAAACATTCCTTTTTCAAGGATGGAAGGCCACTGATAGCACGGAAGCATGCATTCCTCTGCCAACTGCTGGAACGAGAAAAACAACCACCACCTCCCTGGCTGCCAGCGATCTGGCCAGCCACCACCTGTTCTCAATGCTGTGCGTCGTGCTTAGCTTAGCTAGGCAGCTCCCACAGCACCTGGGATGCAAAAACATTCTGAATTTCTGCAAACACCGCAGCAGGGCTCTTTAAACAGCACGATATTCAGGAAATAGTCATTATCTCCACACCTCCTGCATCCTGTGGGGTGGATTATTGGATGAACTTCAGAGGCTTGAGCTCCAGCGAGTGCCAAGCCCTACGGGCCCAGATCTCTCATCCACACGGATACCCTACAAGTTGGGCAGTAGAGCCAGGCTGGCCCTCAGTTTTGTTGGAGGGGGATTTGGGCTTGATTCTCTCCACCTGTGTGGGGTCTTCTCTGCCCATCAAATGAACTGCCTGCATCAGCACAAAAAGTAGGTGCAGATTTGTAGGAGAGCAGAAGTGACTGTTGGTGTTGCACGCATTTTCCACAGGGGGCTTTGGCCAATTACAGGGGAAAAGAGACTCATCTCTCTTCACTTTCGGGGGCAACACTGTCAGCCATCAACTGGTGTCAGCCATCTTCCCTTCATTTTCCCTTTCCTCCCCCCATCTGGCAGCAATGCAAGCTGACCTTCAGAGATAAAGCAGTTGTTATCAGCCTGGGCTGGGTGAGGGAAACAGAGGTTGGTAGTCAATACCTACATGAAACTTTAAAAATACTCTTTATTTTCAACGACATATTGTAACTCTCTAGTGTCCCCGGATGTGCACACCTATTCTTTTGTGGGTTTTAAACTTTACTTAAAAGCCAAACCCTGTCAAGTGAATTTGGTAGAGCCGGATTAAGAAGCAGGTTAGCTGAGCTACTTCCTAGGGAGGCAACTTTAAGGGATTCTGAAGTAAATCAGAACTCTGATGCTTTTAAACTCATGCTCCCACCTGCTATTATTTTCAAAAGCATCAACATGTATATTGTTCCTAATACGAATGAAATAGAGGCCCTCATGTGGAAATAAAAATGAAAACAAAAACAAACACAAAACACTCTTCGATGATGGTGGCCAAGTTTGTTGGACTGGTTTCATGACTCTAGTATGTGTGAAGTTCGTCAGCCCAACCAACCCTAGCTAGCCAGCCAACCTCGAGTTGGCAGCCGAAATCAGCTGACAAAACCCAACAATTCATCACTTAGTTCTGCTGAGAACAAATGATTTATTTTGTTGCATAAATTTTAAGCCCTTTAACGTCTACTAAAATGTATCTGGTTTGGATACACCCCAATTTACATTCTAAATGAGACAAAAAATTTCAGAAGAAAGACAAAACAAAACCGGATAAAAACACCAGAAAGACAAAACAAAACATGATAAAAGCACAATGAAAAAGCCATGTCAGCTCTTCCATCCCAGTGAGCTTGAGGGTCTGGGTGTGAGTGAATAGTGCTTTGTAGTTAGGAGTAACGGAAATTCAGTGAAATGAAAGACAAATAAGTTAAAATATATGTTAATGATAAGTGTATGTAACTGTCCCTTGTTCTGAACTTAAAAGGATATATAACTTTTATCAACAGAAGACAGAAGTCAATTTCTTTCTACTGTCACTATTTGCTGTTTATCACTCAATATTTAAAGAATTGCTCCAAACCATTAGCCAGCTGAGAAGAACCCTTGCATCCCAGACTAGGCTGATTGGTGGACGCCCAATACAGTGCGCTGAATGAAAGGAAGGCCTCTGGTTGAAGTGGGAGCCTGGACACACACAGCTTTTGATTTTTGCCTCCTTCCCTACAGCTGCTCTACTGAATCATTGTCTGACGATTCTTAATTCTCATTTTTTCCCTTTGCATTTAGTAGTCGGTCCTGACTTCACTCTTGTCTTTTCCACCACCTTGATGCTGGTAGTTCTCAAATGCCAGTGCTGAGAGCAGCTCCGGCCCCGACAGTTCACACTACACATGGAGTGGTGAAAGAAAACAGTTTTTGCAAAGCCAAATTATTCCATTTAAAACATTTTGTTTCACTTAGAGATAATGTCTACCCTACTTGTATGGTCATTAAAGTACTCTGTTTTTAAATTTATTTATTTATTTATTTATTTTGAGAAAGAAAGAGAGAGAGAGGAGAGAAACATCAGTTTATTGTTCTACTTATTTATGCATTCATTGGTTGGTTCTTGTATGTACTCTGACTGGGGATCAAACTCACACCTTAGCATATCAGGATGGTATTTCAACTAACTAAACTACCCGGCCAGGTCCAAATACTCTCTCTCTCTCTCTCTCTCTCTCTCTCTCTCTCTCTCGATGAAATAATGAGGATTTCAGATTTAAAAAGTAATTCTGTGTTTGGGCAAAATATAAAGTTATTATCTCTGAGTTAGTCCTCAAGATTTTAAAAAATATTTTTTATTGATTTCAGAGAGGAGGAGAGAGGGAGAGAGATAGAAACATCAGTGATGACAGAGAATGATTGATTGGCTGCCTCCTGCATGGGGATCAAGCCTGCAACCCAGGCATATGCCCTGACAGGGGATTGAACCTTGACCTCTTGGTTCATAGGTTGATGCTCAAACCCTGAGCCATGCTGGCCAGGCAGTTCTCAGGATTTTTATTAAAATAGTATATGTTTATAAAATTCTAAATCTGGACACCAGTGTTTTATGGTACATTTTAAAGATGCTCTATTGAAAAAAGAAAACATGATTTTTTAATACAAATTTACATATGTTCACATCTAATAAGGGGTTAATATCCAGAATTTATAAAAAATTCATACTACTCAACACCAAAAAAAACCAAAACACCACACAAAACAATCAAATTTAAAAATGGGCAAAGGATCTGAATAGACACTTTTTCAAAGAGGACATACAGATGGCCAATAGACATGAAAAGATGCTCAATGTCACTAATCATCAGAGAAATGCAAATTAAAACCCAAAATGAGATATCACCCCACCCCTGTCAGAATGACTCATCAATAAATCTGCAAATAACAAGTGTTGGTAAGGATGTTAAGAAACAGGAACCCTTGTGCACTTTTGGTGGGATTGCAGATTGGTGCAGCCACTATGGAAAACAGTATGAAGTTTCCTCAAAAAATTAAAAATGGAACTACCTTTTGACTCAATGATTCCATTTCTGAGGATTTATCCAAAGAAACCCAAAACACTAATTCAAAACAATATATGCACTCATATGTTCATTGCAGCACTATTTATAATAGCCAAGATTCAGAAGCAGCCCAAGTATCCATCAGTAGACGAGTGGATGGACCTCGAGGGTATTATGACTAGTGAAATAAGTCAGTCAGAGAATGACAAATACCATGTGATTTCACTTATATATGGAGTTTAAAGAACAAAATAAACAAACAAAATTGAAACAGACTCATAAACACACAGAGCAGACTGATGGTTGCCAGAGGGGAGAGAGGTTGGGGGGATTGGTGGAAGAGGTGAAGGGATTAAGAAGTATAAATTGGTAGTTACAAAATAGTCACAGGGTTGTAAAGTACAGCATAGGGAATATAGTCAATAATATTGCAATAAATATGTATGGTGCTGGGTGGGTACTGGAAATATCAGGGGGAACAGTTTGTAAAATATATGATTGGCTAACTACTAAGTTGTACACCTGAAACTAATGCCATTGTAATAATCTGGTTATTATTTAACAGGAAAGAGTAAAGGGAAGACTAGATAATATAGACATGCCATTTATGCAGCTTTGCCAAAAAGCTACATTTAACACTCTCCAAGTCTGTTCCCCACTGATCGATGGGGGTGGGGACTGGACAGAGGCAGTTTAGACGCATGCCCAGTAAGGTCTGAGTGATGTGGGAAGATGCCTGCCTGTCTTGTCAGTCACAGTGGAACCCAAGAAATGTAACTCCAGGCCAATAAAATCTTCTTTCACGGCCCATCCTCCTGTGGGGACTTCTGAAAATTCTGATTTCAAGCAGGGTCCCAAAAACCTCCACCTCGCTCCCACAAGTGACAAGGGAGTTTAATTCTCTAGTAACAAAACCAACACAAAATAAAATTGAAAGGGAAAAAATAACATTTTACATAATTAAAAGTTATGTATGTTCCATTAAAATAAAAAATACAGATATGAAAGAATTGGTGACATTAAAACAGTATTAATGTATATATAAGTAAGTAATCCCAGCTTTCCCCACTGCTAGTCTAGTCTCTTTCTCCAGATTCGGCAGCCTCACATATCCGTGCAAATTGAGGAAATGTGAGGCTGCAGACCTGGAAGACAGGCACTAGACTGATTTTTAGTGGAAAGAGTGCAGACTGATGGGAAGAACAGAATAGATTTGAGAACAAGTGGTTGGGGTGGGAGGTAGAGGGAGAAGAACAGAGTTTTGTAGGGAGTTGCCAAGGAAAACAAACAAACAAACAAACAAACATTTAAAGAAGTTTCCCCAAGTTTCACTCCTTCTAATACCCCTTTCCCATTCTTTTCAAAAGATTTCTATATACACATTTAAATTGCTTCTCAATGTCTTCTTTTGGAATCTTTCGCATGCAAAACTGTGTTGAAACTGGTCATGAAATACCCAGTTTTATTTGGGTTATGAAGAGAAAGAACAAAGAAGAAAATATAAAAAATTCATAATCCCATCTTCAGAATGTATTAGGTTTTCTAAACTTGTGGTAAAGATAGTATTTCACATTTATTATCTTTTGTTCCTCTAAGGAGAGCAAGCATGTGGGAAAATATGTCATGTTCTCTTCAAATAGGTAGGAACTTACTACCCCCTGGCTTCTCTTGAAAATGGGACCCTCGTGCCATCACTAGCTGTCTCTGTGATGTTTCTTTCTGATAAAGGCCTTCCGGCTTTTGGATCTTGTGATCAATGAAAATGCTTTAGGAACAATCTGTGAGGACTTAAGACACTGACACCCTCCTTTCCTCCTGTGGAAGAGAATTCTCTTCCACATGGAGAATTGTTGATCAGTCATCTTTAGCTTAAATGATTACATGGAGCTTCTAGTTTCAAATCAAATAGGGATTCCCTTCTGCAACCCTCTATACCAGCGGTTCTCAACCGGTGGGTCGCGACTCCTTTGGCGGTCGAACGACCCTTTCACAGGGGTCGCCTAAGACCATCCTGCATATCAGATATTTACATTACGATTCATAACAGTAGCAACATTACAGTTATGAAGTAGCAACGAAAATAATTTTATGGTTGGGTCACAACATGAGGAACTGTATTTAAAGGGCCAGAAGGTTGAGAACGATTGCTATACACTTTCAACAAAACAAATAAATGGCTAAAATTTTGGAGTATAAAATGCTACATGATTTCAAAACATCAAAGGCTAAAATAGGGGCAGGGCCTCACTCAAGGATGCCTTTTCAAAAGAGTTGGAAGGGAAGCTGAAGAGAAGCTTACATCTTTCTTCTATCCGGACCCAAGATGAGGTACTTTTTAGTTTCTCGAGTTCTATGCCCACATGATTCGTTGTTGTTCTTTTAGATGAAGTTTCTTCTTCCTTTTTTCCCTGCACCCAACCCAAATAAGTTTAAAATTCTTGCTGTTATATTTTGTTTTTTGACAAAAGGGAGGATTGACATAAAAAATACTTTATGACTGAAAATACCCATAGAAATATTGTAGAGTCATTCAAAAATTTTTATAGAAATTTATTATTGGTATTATTTTTAGAAAGGAGTAGAGAACCAAATGTCAGAATCCCTTGTTCTGACAATCTTTAGTTTCTTACCTTCCCCACCGCCCTGTGGTGATCAAGGCACCTCCTGCCTTACCCTTTCTCCTCTGGTCCATTTCTAGATAGTTGCTCTTGACTTCCAGGAGTTTCTTATTAATTTATTAAATACATTTTTATTGATTTCAGAGAGGAAGGGAGAGGGAGAGAGAGGGAAACATCAATGATGAGAATCATTGATCAGCTGCCTCCTGCATGCCTCCTACTGGGGACAGAGCCTGTAATCATATGCCCTGACTGGGACTTCCTGGTTCATAGGTCGACATTCAACCACTGAGCCGTGCCACCTGGGCCCAGGAATTTCTTGGCATTTCTGAAAATCCTGTGGTTGTTTTTTTTCTGCCTTTTTTTCCTTTAGTTCTATGGCATTGGGTATTATCTTTACTACGATCTCCAGTTATCTCTGTTGCATGTTAGTTCAACAGACAGGTAGTAAACAGCTCTCATCTGCCAGGCGTGTCTCTTGGGACTGGAGATAGGTACAAAGATCATTGAGATCATGGCTCCTGCCCTTGATGGTGGGAGAGGGGACAATCCCACTAGATTCACTATGTACAATCCCGCCACATTGTCAACAACCCACAGCATTATATAGATACGATGGTAACTGGGGAGCTGGGAGGGACACCTACCTCTGCCTGGCCTTAAAGGGCTGCCTGTGCTCTTTCACCGTGTGGCACCACCCAGGCTCGGCTGGAAGGCTGAGGAGCAAATTCATCACAAGTTGGGGAAAGAGAACTGCAGTATTTGGAGCATCCACAGTGTGACTGGCACTTTAGATGTATGGCTTAAAAGGCGTAAAGTTTAGTCACTGAACTAGTGTTTGCACTTGTTATGTGGAGAAAGGATTGTGATGTTCTTTTAATTGGGTGAGTCAGGTACATATTTATAGAGAGAGAGAGTAAAAGGGTGGAGGGAAGGGAGCATTTATGATGAGGTGGTGGCTTGGAGTAGAAAGTTAACATTTCAAGATACAACGGAAAGAAAATGGACAAGAGGAAGAGAAAGCTGAGGTGTTTTTCTCCAAAGGGAGGTGGTGTAGCATTTATCTTGAGACGGGTTTGAAGGAGGAATGATGGATAATGAGATGAGTACATTCCAAGAGTGAGAGTAGAGAATTTGGAGGATTTATCCCCAGCCAGGTTTTCTCAGGGGCCAGTAGGTCCTGTGATGAAGGTTACATTGGATAATCTCAGGTGAGTTTGGCCTAAAACACAAGAGATAAACTGATATATGTGAAGTAGGTGGGCTGGGAGCGTCTACATGTTCAGTACCACCTCTATCTGTAATAGTCACATAAAACAAGCCAGAAAGCAAGTGAATATGGACGCTGTGGGCAATTATAAGATCCTTTTAGAGCAGAAGAATGTCAGTCAGTAGAGACCTTCCTGAAAAGAGATGATAAAGAGGTCTGAGTATCACTTGAGAGTGTGGGGAGGAACTGACTCTGTTCTTACTTGAGGGGAGGAGAAAGATGATTAAGTCAGTGAAGGACGGGGGGGGGGGGAAGAAATAATTAAGTCATTAGTTAGACAAAGCAAGAGCTGACAGCAATGATAAAGCTTTGGTCTATCTAAGGAAAAAATTTTTTTTTTGTGCTGCTCTAACTGTGATATTTTATACTTAAAAAAAAGGTGAAGTCAACTAATTTGTCTTGCTGATTATATTAAGCATTAAAAACCTATTTAATGACACTTGATTATACTAAATGGTGTGTTTCTCTTCTTCAAATCCTCCATGCCATCAGTGTCTCCCCGGCGGTCCTGTTTCCTTCATTAGGCATCTGGGATCAACCGATGAAGTGAGTTATAGAGCTGGAAAGGTGTGAAAATCCTCTCCTGGGACTTACTGAGGTTCCAGGAAGGTCCTGTGCAATTCTGTCATATCCAGTGCCATATCCACTGGCACTGATTTCTCTCATAAACTAGACTCATGTTTTACTCGAACTGATCCTGGCTTACTTTGGAGAGTAGGTATCTGTGGTGTCTTTCTGCACTTTTTTCTGTGATGCTCTTCCTCTTCCTCACGTCTCTCTAGGTCGGGATGATTCATGTTCTCAGAAAGCCTTGTGGTCAGTGCCTGTCATCTTAGAAGACATTTCTGAGAAGGTGGAGGTAATATTTAGCCTCTCAGTGGTATTAGCATTCTTATAAGGGCCACTTAGAGACCTTAATTTGATTGAACTCTAATGCAACACATTTCTAATGGTGACATTTTAGGTATGTTAGGTTGCTGAGGAAAGATTTTGGGATTAGGGGGAACTTTTGGGAACCTTTGAATCCTGCAATTCTTATCCTGTGATAAACTTTGTATTTAGAATCTCTGAGTTCACCAGACCCTGATGTCCCGGGTTATGAGTAGCACAATGTTAGAGTCTGTGAGTAGCATGAAGCTGATGCTCAGACAGACTGTTCTTTTCCTCTGTTGACCAGCAATGACCAGACAACTACCTCTGTGCGATTGAAAGTATCCTGGCAGCCAAATTAGCCAGTAATCCTGAATGGGTTTGACCATCAGAGAGTGATGACAACAAAAAACTACTGCATTTGAGCAGGGAAGATGAAGTCTGGTCTGGTTTGGGGTAAGATGATGACACCGTGTGTGTGCTGGTTTCTGTTTGGTTCCATTCACCGCCAAGCATAGGTGTGTACAGCCTGGGGTAGGTCCAGACATCAGAGATATAAGTTGTTAAATAGCTGGGCCTGGGAATATGGGGTGACTTTTGAGGAATTCAATTCTGAAAAAGATGAAAGACTATGAAAGTGCCTTCATCTTAGCCAAACAGAGCAATCAGCCTGTCTTTTGCATGCAACCCACTGGGACCTTCGAAGAGAAGATCACATAATCCAAGATGGAAAATTGGCTGGAGACCATCCGGCTTGACCTGAATGTGGACATTTCTCCTGCCTTGTCTTGTCTTTTGCTACAAATCATCCTGCAAGGACTAGGCACCAGCAACTTCAATTCACACACCTTTGAAGGATGGTGACGTCTGCATTATCCATGGTGAAATTCACAGCCAACAATCAATATGTATTTTCAGGCAAAGAACCATCATTCACTTCTGTTATTGGAGAATCTTAGGCCGAGATCATATCTCTTGTGACTTGAAGGCAGAGCATCTCAACTGCTTTATTACCGGGGCTGAGAACAGGCGTTCAGCTGCTGAAGTTTTCTAAACTGCCACTTGTGTTGGGGTATCGAGGACGTGTGTGAGTTTTCATCATGTGGGCAAAAAAAGAAGCCACATATTAGACCTGACAAGCTCAGGGGAGGTGTGCATGACAGGCCTTACAAACTCAGAGACAGAAAGTAACCACATAAGATGCTCTGAACATAAAAATTCCTACCTGAAAGTGGATCATGGCGGGTAGTCACATTCTAGGCCTGTAGCTTTCTTGAGAAAGGTCAAGCTTCACCTTAAATAGGCCCAGCTTTGTCTTTTTTCATCTAAGATAGCAAACCTTTGAAATGTCAGAGTAATCTCCTTTTCCAGGCCCATCAGGGCACACCTTCACCCTAGAGCACAAGACCAAAGAATCCCTCATTGTTATCTTGTTCCCCAAAATACCACCTTCATGTGCTATATATGTTAATTGTCAGCTATCCTATACCCACCAATGTAAAAGAAGTATGTGTGTCTCCATTTTAATCTTATCCAATCTCAGTGATTTGCTCCACTTTGCTTTCTCCCACCCTCTTGATCTACCACCAATGAATTTAATGTAACCCCTTACGTCTCCTCCTTTGATTCTAATGTATAAAATAAGCTGTAAAACTACCATTCTCTGGAGCATTTTCTCAATCTGTTGAAACTTTGCTTCCCGGCAATTGTTGTCAGTTTGGCTCAAATAAACTCATAAAAATTCTCTCCAGGTTTGAACGTTTCTTACGTCCACCGACAGTTAGCTTAGAGCTGTGTAATTTGTTATCATTGACACTGAGTGTAATGTTGATTTAACTTTTGCATTGGGGTTATTGATTTTACAGTGAAATGCCAGACTCCAGCCATTGTCTAACAGTGACCAGCACATCAGAATTTCAGACCCAGCATGATATAGAAGAGGAAAGACTGCCAGGAGATAAAGGATCTCGTCCTGGCTCTGAAGAATTAGCTGGGTAACATTAGCTGAGTCCTTTTACCTTTGTTGGCTTCAGATTTTGTCAGAAGGTAGATGTGGAATACCTGACCTAAGGTGCCTTCTAGCTCTGAGTCTTTGAGTCTAAGATCAGGGTTGTGTTTTACTCTTTATTAGCATCATAAATGCATAAAATGAGGCAGGGTTTTATTGAATGACAGTAGGCTAGTACCAACTCTTCGCTGCAGCAAACAATGCTTCAGTGAACTTCATGATTGTACACACACGGGGAAGTGACTAGTACCTGGGGGAATGAATGGGAGCTAAAGCTTATTTAATAAGGTATGTTTATGTAAACTCTTCCCAGTGTGATAAGAATGCTCTTCTCTTCATGGAATGGGATTTGGAGGGGAATACCTTCACGGAAGGAAATTAATGCCCTGGTTTTAGGAAGGTAAGAGGAGGACAGAGAACTCTTTCCGCATCTGTTGATTCTCAATGACCTTTAGCTCAAAATAATCTTTATGCTAAAGCAGCCTAGTTTGGGTTGGTACATTCTGGACCCCTTCACTGGGTAGAGGATTCAGAGACCTGCCAAAGTCAAGGATGGCGAAACTCAGATGTGAGCTAGAGCATCATTGCCGTGATATGTTATATAGGCTGAGAGAGTCAGGGCAATAGTCACCCAGCGCAGGGAAGGTATGCTTGGATTAAGTAATGATTGAAAGGACTAGTAAAGTTAGGTTTCATGTATTTTTATGTAAAAAATATTTTCTTAATTATTTGTTAATTTTAGAGACTTAATGAAGAATTCTATTTGGGCTGTTAGAAAACATCTATGTTAACCATGCCTTGTAAAGAATAGCTATTTTTACCCCTTGACAATTATTAAAGGACTATTTTCCACCATATCTCAACTATGGACAATGTAACTAGGAAGAAATAAACAGTAAAGGCAAATCTATAAAGTGATAGCAAATGTGATCCTCCTGCCTTAAAATATCTTCCCAACCTGGAACCCTGTGCTTGGGTTCCACATTAACCCTTTGCTGAGTCATCTTTGCTTTTTGCATGTCACTCTACAGGAGTTTGTTTGTCAATCACTTCCCTCATGATAGGAGGGATCTAAGGCAGCATAGAGACAGGGAGGCAAAGCAGAGGATGATGGGCAGGAACACAGGAAGGGGTGCTGGGGTTTGCTGATGTGACCATGGGGATGAGATACTCCCCTCAGGATTTATATATTACTAGAGGCCCAGTGCATGAAATTCGTGCACTCGTGGGGGGGGGGGGTCTGCACCCTCTTGCAGTCTGGGAGCCCTTGGGGATGTCTGACTGCTAGCTTTGGCCCACTTCCTGAAGCTGGCAGTCAGATATCCTTAGCACTGACATCCTTAGCACTGCCGCAGAAGCGGGAGAGGCTCCCGCCACCACTGCTGCACTTGCCAGCTGTGAGCCTGGCTTCTGGCTGAGTGGCACTGCTTCTGTGGGAGCTCACTGACCACCAGGGGACAGCTCCTGCATTGAGCATCTGCCCTCTGGTGGTCAGTGCATGTCATGGTGACCGGTTGTTCTGCTGTTTGGTCTATTTGCATATCAGCCTTTTATTATATAGGATTTTCTCTTTCTAATTCTGGAAGGAAAGGAATTGTAGTCAGCAGTTGGCCAGGTGGGAGGAGTATTTTGAGTGTAGGGGACCTTCCAAGAAACCTGAAATCTCATCGAAAGGTGGCTGCAGTTTTTCTCCATCTCTGCTCTTCCCTTAAAGGGGTTCACCCCATCCCTGACTTTCTGGTACATTTCAGGTCACCAGCGATTCACCCGAAAGGTCTTCCCACCAGCAAGCCCAGGGTGGTGGCACAGACTCGTGGGGGATCAACCCCACTTCTGCCAAGGGCAAGTTATTAAACCTCTTAGAGCCTTGGTTTCCTCAATTTTATATATGCTAATAATATGTGTCACAAATAGTTCAGAGTAAGAGGGGCAATGTATGTGAAATATCCAGTATAGTAGAATCTAGACCAGTGATGGCGAACCTTTTGAGCTCGGCGTGTCAGCATTTTGAAAAACCCTAACTTAACTCTGGTGCTGTGTCACATATAGAAATTTTTTGATATTTGCAACCACAGTAAAACAAAGATTTATATTTTTATATTTATTTTATATATTTAAATGCCATTTAACAAAGAAAAATCAACCAAAAAAATGAGTTCGCGTGTCACCTCTGACACCGGTGTCATAGGTTCGCCATCACTAATCTAGACCATTGTAGTTTGGGTTTTCAGAAGCAGATACTGAGATGGAGTTGGGGATGCAAGACCTTTATTAGGGACCAGCTCCTGTGAGCAGAAAGGGGAGGAAGAAGGACTGGGCAGAGGGAGAAATGAGCTGCAGGCCCTGCAGGGCCTCAGCCATGTCAGGAGCCCTGGAGTGAGTACTGTCCATGTGCGTTGTCCCGAGGGGCCATGAGGATGGGCCTTTCATTTCCCTGCTGGACTCAGCCACCAGGAAGGCAGGCCTTGGGCGAGGCGGCTCCTGCGGCAGAGGCAGACCCTGAGTGGACATCTGGAGGCTGCCTGCTGCCCACACCCCTGCAGCGAAGCGGCAAGGCCTTCCCTGAAGCCTGGGCTGGGCAGCTTACTTTCACGTCTACCAGGTTGGCATCCTCCCTGTCACTAAAACCATCCTCTTTTTCACCCTTTCTCCACCTTCTTTCCCGCCTCCATGTGTCTGCTCCTCTGCACCTGCTTCCTCAGTGGTCCTGTCCTCCCCGGCAGACCTGAGAGTGGGGGGTCCCTGCAGGGTGCCCGGAAGTGCTGTGTGTTTCCCCTGCTCCTCTGCACAGTTCTACGGAAGCAGGAAGTGTCTTAACCTTTTTTTTTTGTCTCACTGAGATAATTTACGAGGTACTCATGGTTCCCTTTTTACTTTGGGAGAGAGAAGGAAACAGCCGGGCTTTATTCTGCAGACAAGAAAACAACACATGCCTGCAACTGCTTTGTCAGCCCACGGCCGGCAGCTGGTACTAACAACCCGGAAGAAGGCTCCGGAAGCCTCGCTTGCAGATTTCCAAGATCACCGTGGGCCCAAAGCCACGCGGGCTCGTTCCTTTCCCCGCTGTTACCTTTCTGAGAGATATAGAGGCTGACGCATCATGAATGGGGACATGGATTTGATAACCTTTGGTAGGAGGTTAATGTCAAGGGAGCTAGGAGGCTAATGCAGAAATCAGAGACTAGGAGAAGATGGTAGATTTCTAAATGCCTCTGACATTCACAAGCTCTGAGGGCAGTGGTTCTCAACCTTGGCTGCACATTAGAATCACCTGGGAATCTTTTTAAAATCCTGATTTCTGGGCCTCATCCTCTGGAAATTCTGTTTCTTTGTTATGGGATGAGGCCACAACATTAGTAACAAAGAAACAGAATTTCCAGAGGATGAGGCCCAGAAATCAGGATTTTAAAAAGATTCCCAGGTGATTCAAATGTGCAGCCAAGGTTGAGAACCACTGACCTAGGGAGATTCGAAGGTGTGTACGTAATGGGACGCAGCTGTGAGAGCCACAGGTGAGTCGGTAATTGTCTTCCTCACGTGATTGCTTCTGGCGTCATTCCCTGCAGGTGTCCCTGGCCACATCTCCTGAGCTCCTGGGAATATTCCAAAACTGGCAGAGAGAGTGAGTGAGTCTTTGCTCACACCACAGAGAGTGGGCTGATTCTGTGTTCCCGCAGCTGGTTTGTTCCACGTGAATCTCCTGAATCTTGGCCAGAAGCTCATGCTGGGGGCTGGAAAGGACCACCAGCTCCCTCCATGGACTGCACCTTCTTCCTTCTTAAAAGGTGCCCTTCCTATTGGCTTACTTTAGATCAGTGGTTCTCAACCGTCTGGCCCTTTAAATACAGTTCCTCATGTTGTGACCCAACCATAAAATTATTTTCGTTGCTACTTCATAACTCTAATGTTGCTACGGTTATGAATCATAATGTAAATATCTGATATGCAGGATGGTCTTAGGTGACCCCTGTGAAAGGGTCATTCGACCGCCAAAGGGGTCGCGACCCACAGGTTGAGAACCGCTGCTTTAGATTCACCTGCATCCCCAAATGACTTCATGTTTAGCCTCTGCTTCTCATTTGACATCCCTGTTACTGGTGGGCGCTGGGGAGGCGCTCTGCATGGATCTGGACATTTAAACGGCAGTTCCCTGCCTGGTGTTATTTCACACTCAGGTAAGCATGGCCACAATCAGGCGCTCCGAGGGGACTCGGCAGTTTAGTGTCAGTGCAGAAGCCGCCTACGGGTCATGCCTCACTCATTTAGCAAAGATTTATGCAGCATCTTCTTGGTGATGGACTACGATGCCAGCTCTGGGCCTGTGTCTGGGAACAGGAAGTAGTCACTGGCCTTGGGGAGCTTATATTCTGGGAGGGGCAATGGACATTGTGCTGGCGAATTTTATCTGCCAACTTGGCTGAGCCATGGAGTCCCCAGACAGTTGGCCTGACGTTATTCTGTGAGGGTGTGTTTGGATGTATTATTTGAATCGATAGGCTGAGTAAAGCAGATTGCTCACCCCAATGTGGGCGGGCCTCATCCAATCAGGCGAAGGCCTGAAGAACTAAAAGGCTGAGTGAAAGGGAACTTCAGTAGGCTGACTGCTTAAGCTGGACATCGGTCTTTCCTTTTTTCAGACTTGTACTGGGGCTACACCACCAGCTCTGCTGAGTCTCCAGCTTGCTGACTCCAGATCGTGGGACTTTCCAGCCTCCATAGTCATGTGAGCTAATTCCTTACAATACAGATCTCTCTCTTTCTCTCTCCATATTCTCTCGGTGTGTGTGTGTGTGTGTGTGTGTGTGTGTGTGTGTGTGTGTACGTGTACTCCTATTTGTTTTGTTTCTTTGGAGCACCCTGGCTATTACAACTTACATACTGAATAATTGCATAACTGCTTGGGGGTGTGGTGTGTGGTGAGGTGGTAGGGAGGATCTAGAGGTGAAGTCTAGCCCAATACCCTCAGGTTACCCTAGGCCAGTGATGGCGAACCTATGACACGCGTGTCACCTCTGAACTCATTTTTTTGGTTGATTTTTCTTTGTTAAATGGCATTTAAATATATAAAATAAATATCAAAAATATAAGTCTTTGTTTTACTATGGTTGCAAATATCAAAAAATTTCTATATGTGACACAGCACCAGAGTTAAGTTAGGGTTTTTCAAAATGCTGACACGCCGAGCTCAAAAGGTTCACCATAACTGCCCTAGGCTCTGGCCTTTTCCTAAAGCGTCTGGACCACTGGATCATCTCCCACAATTTGGCCACCTCCTTGTGCCCACAGGTTTATACCCCAAGCCTGACCTAGAGTGGAAAGGCGTTTTATTATTTAAATTTCCTTTGGTAAGGTGAATTACTGAAAATACACACCTTGAACACCTCTGCCACTTGGCATTCTGCATGTTTTATGAAGTTTTGACAGTGAAACTAAAAATGTCATAATTTTTTATATCCCTCAACACCATGCTTGCATTCCTGGTGGAGAGCTACACTGGGTGGGTGCTGCATTGCGAGAGAAGCGTATGGATTTGGGATGTGGTGGGAGTGTGGTGAGGTCAGCGTGGGTGGGAGTTCTGGCTGTCTGCTGTCGATGTGACCGTGGGTAAGTCATTCAAAGGTTGCTTGACCGAAGCTTCCTTGTCTGTACAATGGGGCTCATGCCGCTCACTGGGTGGGTTGCCAGGAGAATACGTGACAAAATTTGGAAGGCACCTAGCACCGCTCTAGCATTTAATGTGTTTAATTAATGGTTTATATTGGTGGTGGGGGTGGTAATTTTTACATGGAGACCCCTATGCTCTTCTCCTGTTAGTTGGTCCTGTGTTGGTTAGGATGATAGAGGGACAGAATCTGAGCACTTACATTAGAACGACATTCTGGATATCTACGACAGCATTCCACACTATTCCAAACTTACGGGTGTGAGCCATTTCTTTTGTGTGTGGATCCTATGGCTCAGGGATTTGGACATCACACCTAGGGATATCTTATCTGCTCCACTGCTCCACCGTGTCTGGGGCTCATGGGAAGACTTGAATGACAGACTGGAATCATCTAGAACAGCGGTTCTCAACCTGTGGGTCATGACACCTTTGGGGGTCAAACGACCCTTTCACAGGGGTCTCCTAAGACCATCGGAAAACACATATATAATTACATATTGTTTTTGTGATTAATCATTATGCTTTAATTATGTTTAATTTGTAACAATGAAATTGGGGGTCACCACAACATGAGGAACTGTATTAAAGGGTCGCGGCATTAGGAAGGTTGAGAACCACTGATCTAGAAGGTTCTTCACACACATCTGGCTGAGTGTGAAGTGATAACTTACTGAGGTTTTGATTTGCATTTCCCTGATGGTGACAATGCTGATGATCTTTTCATGTGCTTATTGGCCATTTGTGTATCTTTTTATTATTAACTTATGTAAATTTTTAATACATTTTAGACACAATTTCCTTATCAGATACTTGATTTTCAGATGTTTCCTCTTATTCTTTTCACTTTTTAGAGAGTGTCTTTCAGAGTGTCCTTCAAATAGGTCCAATTTATTTATTTTTACTTTTGTTCTTTGTGCTTTTAATGTCATACCTAAGAAGGCTTTAACTAACCTGAGATTATGAAAATTTACTCCCATATTTTCTTCTAAGACCTTTTTAGTTTTGGCTCTGACGTTTATAAGCCATGTTGGATTAATTTTTGTATATAGTGTGAGCAAAGGGTCCAACTTCATTGTTTTACTTGTGGATATCCAGTTTTCCCAGCATTTGTTGAAAAGGCTATTTTCCCACATTGAATTTTTGCTGGAGGCAAAGACCAACAGTAGTTAACATATAAATGTGAGAAGTCTGTTAGAAGGCTGATGGACTTTGATATTCAGCAGGGCTGAAAAAAAAATCAGCATTATATTACCCTGCTGCTGGCCGAATGGCTGAAGGCAATCCCCTAACCTGATAATCCTTTATTGTTTACCAAACTTTACCTTTGATATACCTGTTTGCTTTGCTAAAGGGCAAATATGTATTCAAGTAAATAAAAGCTGATGGGTCAGGGGATTCAGAGAGCTTCTCTGCTAGAGGGAAGTTATCTGCCTGGCTCCCCCATGCCTTCTAAATTTATATTTCTTGTCTAGTGTATTTATTTGTGTGCAGCCCCTTTTCCAGATCCTGAATCCTTGCTGCAAATGGATGTGTCATTCACAAATTTTCTTGGCATCTTGGTCAAAAATCAATTGACCATGGTGTTAAGGTTTATTCTGGACTCTCCATTTCATTCCATTTACATGTCAGTCCTTGTGCCAGTACCACACTTATGCCACGGTCACCACAGATTCGCAGTGAGTTTGAAATCAGGAAATGTGAGCCCTCCACCTTTGTTTTCTTTCAGTATCTGATATTTTGGCACCAAAACTGCATCCCATCATCAAACCCAAAGCTCTGGGTAAAACAGTGAAATAGGCAATTTTGGGCAAACTCCCTCCCTTTCTCTACCCTTTTCTTTTTATTCAGACTCTTTATGTGTGTCCTATCCATCTCTTTATCAAAGGCGGCTCTCTGGGGAAGAGTACAATAAACTTCTTTTTACTTAGGGATAAGTGACTAAAAAAACTTATTGCCATTCTCAGGAGAATTTGCTTTTCCAAAAAGGGAACAGAACTGCCTTAAACTAGAGGAATTATTCTCTAATGGTCACATTTTCTCTACAGGCAGGCAGGGAAAGTGCTTTTTTTTTCAGGCAGGGAAGTCCTCATTACTGCATCTAAAATGATGTTATGGATGATCCCTTATACTGCCTAAGTCCAAGGCTGGCTTTGTTCAAAGTTCTTGATTCCCTCTCTCCCAATTAAGAGTTTAATACTCATCACTTACATGCTTTGTGACCTTGAGCAATTAACCTCTATGAACCTCAGTTTTCTCCTTTGTGATACGGAGCAATTCATGCACCCTGCAAAGACACCTAGCATTTGTTTGTTTAGCTGTTAAAAATAAGACCAAGATATATTTTGAGTGGACAAATACTACTCCAAAAAACAGATGCCCTTGTCATTCTCTGGTTTCTGTTCTCCAGGACAGAGGTATGCTTTTCATTTTTATTTTTTAAATGTATTTTTTTTATTGTTGATAGTATTACAGATTCTCCCCCTCCCCCGCCCCTTTACCCCCTTCCTCCCAGCCCCTGCCTTCAGGTGTTGTGCTTTTTATGAAAGCGATTTAACTATTCTTTACAGGATCCTTAGGGATGGTATGGGAGGGCCATTCCGGAAGCCAGGTGTGAACACAGTATCTGGGGGAATAGAATGGAGATTCTCAAACTCTCGCTTCAACACTGACCACTGACCAGATGGCACCTCGCTCTGATTTGGAACGAGAATTGGCACTCGGTCACATCCAGCGATGACAGTGAGCTTTATACTTCCCACGCCCTTCCCAAGGATCAGTATATACGGTCCTCAAAGCATTCCTGTGCAGCTGACTTTATTGCCCTGTTATAGACAAGAAGCTGAGCCCAGAGAAGCTAACAGACTTAAGATCCGAACCCCTGTCCACGTGCTTCACAGATCTGTAAGGCTGAGAATGACCTTGGACCGTAAAGCCACCACCCACACCTTCCAGACCCGAGACAGACTGCTTTGTTTTACATGCACTTAATGGAGATGTTTATCTGGTTTGGCCATGGGAGTGTTTCTTTGTTCTTTTAAAAAAATATATTTTTATTGATTTCAGAGAGGAAGGGAGAGGGAGAGAGATAGACACATCAGTGATGAGTGAGAATCATTGTTCGGCTGCCTCCTTCCTGACTCTCATTGGGGATTGAGCCTGAAACCCAGGCCTGTGCCCTGACCAAGAATCAAACCGTGATCTCCTGGTTCATAGTTCAACGCTCAACCACCGACCCACGCGGGCTGGGCTGTGGGAGTGATTCTGCTTCCAGAGCTTCTTTGTTGTTGCCATAAGATGGAAAATCCAAATCCCCCAAACACAAAACTGCATATTTTCCTGAGTAGCTAGGCGAGCCAGTGAGTGCCTGTGTTGTTAAGCCTGAAAACCGCCTGCTAATAACAGATCCCGGTGCTACTGTTGAGCTGGACACACTCCCAGGGCATGGACGTGCCATGGCCACCGGCGCGCTCCGGGCAGGCCGAGCATTCCCGGGGCTGTCCGCTAGATGGCAGCGTTGTGCAGCCAATGCCTGCTCGCCCCGCGCTAGCCGGCTTCTTCCCTCTCCTGTTCCCTGGGCTGGGCTGCAAGGCGCAGGTAGCAACTGCCTGCGGTGCAGCACCGGCTACAGATGCTGTGCCTGGCGGGTCACAACAGGTCTGAATCCACATTATAGGGCTGACTCAGACTCGGCTATTTGTGTGGCTCCGGGCGTAACTGTTGCTTTGGCTAATTGGCCGAGCTTGCTTGAATTTTTTTTTTTTTTTTACCCCTTCACGAAGTAGAAGTGCAGGAAAAGCTGATAAACGTCGCCCACTAAATGGTTTCTTCCCCCATTTCTTTTGTGCTGTGAGGCCCCCTGGGCAGCCCGCCGCTCAGGGTCCCAGGTCGCGCCTCTTGCTGGGGTCTCCTGCCAACAGAGGCTCCGCGTGCCCTGCGATGCTGACTATCGCCACTAGAGGGCACCGTCGTCACGTGCTGCACAGGAGCCCGCCCGGATTGGCACGACCTTGGGACCCGCGACCGCCTGTGGTGGAAGCATGCCCTGCTCCCAGGTGTGATCTTTCACTGGGTGCGTTGGGTCCCAAACCCTCGATATAATCTCATTCCACGCACCTTCCACTCTCACCTGTTTCTCAACCTCTCTGAATAGATTGGCTTTCCCCCATCAGCTTTTAAACATTTTCAAATAAACTGCATCCTGGGAAAAAGATTCTCTGGGACACTAAGCTCCCCTCTGCTGTCCACCCCTACCTCCCAGGGCATGCCTGCCTCTCAACCAAGCTTTTGGCTGGCGAGCTGCCTCAACCCCCTTCACAGCTCCCCCCCCTTCACACCCACTCCCCTCCACATCTCAGCAGTTCATCCTTACCTCATTTGATCTCTTTACAATTTACTCCCTCTCCCTTCCTCCAAACTCTTATCCCATCTTAGCTGGGTTCTGGTTTTCTATTCCACGGGGATTTTCTTCCTTTGCCAACCCTAGAAATATCCCAGCATCCTGTTCCTGGTGTCCTCTCCCCCTCCTCATCCGTTCTGGGAATCTGTTTATGTGTGTATAGCCCAAGCCCACCACGGCCTTCCCCACTCCCTCCAGCATTTGTTGACCACTTATCTGATGACAACCACGTTTTACCTCCAGGTCAAATTCTCTTTTGAGCTACAGACCCTTCCCTTCATTCTCCAGGCCAATAGGGGCAGCTTGGAAATTGCGTAGAAAGTAGTCACTGGGCCATGACTGGGTGGTCAGTAGCGTTCGCCTCATGTGTAGCAGTGCTCCACCTCCAAACAGCAGGGCTTGAGGGCTTGTTCAGGATTGAAACATGTCCTTACTTTAAACTGGAGGCGCAGTCATTAAATCTAACTGTTCTCTCCTCCTCCATCCTCCGTCAGGGGATCACACCCGGCCACGTGATCTGAACTTCCTTCCCAGTCCTGCTGATTGGGCCAAGGCAGGACACCTGAGCCAAGGCTACAGTGGGGTGGCAAGGGGACGATCAGAGTCTTCTTTTCAGATTTTGGGACTGAAAGGAATGGTCTGGTTAAAATATGGAGAGCTGAGCCCTGGCTGGACGGCTCAGTTGGTTGAAGTGTCGTTCTATGCACCGGGGGTTGTGGGTTCCATTCTGATCAGGTGCGAGTGGATGTGACTGATGGAGGTGACTGATGGATGTTTCTCTCTCTCTCTCTCTCTCTCTCTCTCTCTCTCTGCCATCAATGAAAACAGTGGCGGGGGGGGGGGGAGGAGAGTTGGTGGCATGTGAAAGATGATTAAACAAAGAAGCTAAGTAGGAAGAGGCAGAAAGAGGTAAAGGTTGGATAGCCCCAGAATGCCTCCTTTTCCAGTTTCTCAAGACACCCAACTGTATTCTCTGCCCTTGGTTTCCGAAGGGTTTTCTATATTCTGCCCATAGCTCTTCACCTTGAGCCAGCCCACAAATGTAGCTAATTTATGAAGGAGTACAGGGCACTAGAAGCAAAGAGAAAGACAGACAGCAGAGTGGACAGGAGATGGAGCAGGCACCCCCACTGGACTCAGGGCGGGGCAGGTTGGCAGGTGGTGGTGGAGGAGCAGAGAGACTCCGCCCGCACGTGGACTTCAGCACCTACCACTGAGTCTTAGCGGGTGGTCAGCCACGGCTCTACCAGTCTGATGTGTTTACAAAGTGTCACGGGATCTGTGGAATGGGAGAATGCCCAAGGACACAGCAACATGGAGCATTTACTGCCGGCCTGCTTTATGTCAGAAACTGGTGGTTTCGGGGGAAATAGAGGTCAATACGATATGGTTCCTGTCTTCAAGGAGCCCACAATCCCTCCATAACATGGTGAAAGTAGTAAAATGCTACAGGAATATAAGAGGATGTATTAGTTCTGCCTTCAATGGGTGTGGGAAGCAGATAGGGAGACTTTACAGGGAAGGTGAATTTTGACCTGGACTTTGAAGGATGAGTAGGAGTTTGCCAGACAGAGTAGAGGGGTTTGCATTCTAGGAAGAGAGAAAAGGCTGGGAGATAGATCAGCGCCTGGTGTATGCAAAGACTTGTGGTTTTGCAGTGTGTGTGTGGGAGGGAGGTGGGTGGGTGTCTCTGGCAGCAGAAGACAACAGGGAAAAGGGAGATGACAGCCAGAGCGTGAAGGCTCTCGAATGTCATGGAGCTTGGACTTGACATCTGGAGGACACTGTGGAGCTCCCGGCTTTTAATCAGGGAGTCAGCGTAATCAGAGCTGCCTTTGCAGGGATGCCTGGAGGCTGAGTGGAGGATGCCTGGAGAGAGGAGCGAGGAGAGGAAGTCAATCACATCAGGCTTCTTCTCAGCCGCATCTGACAAACTCTCTAGAAATAGCCTGAGGCTTAGATAAGAACCATGGGCAGGTCATAAATTGCAGCTGATTGGAGCCTGTACCAGGAAGGGGATGCCTCCCTGTGTGCTCCCGGCACCTCAGAGGCCCGTGTTCTGTTGCTGTCCGTGGGTGCTGCAGTCCTTCATTTAGCAAAAATGGTCACTGAATGTCAAGCACAGCGCTGGGTGCCGGGGATACCACGGTGAGAAGGCAGGTGTGGCCCCTCCTGTCACAGACTCTATGGCTGAGTATAGGAGAGAGCTAGTAGTCAGTGCATTTTGTGACTGAACACATGCATTTCCCACTTGGAAGGGAAAGAATGTGGTTCTGTGAGTTTATAACAAAGAACTCTGCCCTCAGCTTGAGCTGAGATGCAAGGGTGAAGGGAGGGGGTTTCAGGGGGGAGCAGAATGCGTTGAGGCCCTGTGGCCCCTGGGAGCATGGTGTGGACGAGGAGCTGGAAGCCCGAGTGTGAGATGAACTGGTGCGGGAGACAGGACCAAGGCGTGGGAGCTTGTCTTGTCCAGGCCAAGCTTTCTGTGAAGTGTCTGAGGAGAACAGCTCAGTGAACTCTGAGTGATACAAAGCTGGGAGGAGAGTGGAGGATCGGAATCGCCGAGTTGAGATCCAAGAAAACCTCTCAGATGTAATTAAAAGTGATGGAGTTCAACAAATGTGAAGGTCTACACTTAGGTTGAAAGTTTTAATTGACTTTCCAAGATTTATGTTTATCGCTGCACATTTATAATAGTGAAAAAATGGGGAAAATGGAACATCCAGCTCTAGGAAAATGATGGACTATCCTGTGTATGCAAAACTGGGTTCAGACGCTGGCGTCTCCACAGTAACGCTGTGTCATTGGGCGAGTTACCTGACCTCTTTGGGCCTCAGGTTTCTTATCTAGGATACGGGGTTTTTAATACCACCTCACATGCCAGTGCTACACAAGCACTCCGTCAGTGCTAGCTGATGTTATTACCTACTAGTGCTGTTTCCAAATATTTTGAATGTCGTTAGAAAATGCTCATTAGATCATGTTGATGGAGGAAAAATATACACGATGCAGTTTCATTCCCTTTTTTACACAGTGTGTGGGTTTGTGGATTTGTGTCGTTGAGATCTCCTGCCTCCTTGTCAGTTTGGGGTAGAAGATATGGTCACAGGTCTCCAGTGAGCTGAGTAGAGTAGGAGAGAATACCCTCTTTCCCGGCTGGTCTCCTTCTGGTGATAGAGTTAAGGGTCCTCAGTTCTGGTGTTTTCAGACGGAATGATCGGTGACACTCCCTGATGCCTGTGGAGAGAGCCCTGGAGATACAGTCACTGTGGCTGCATCTGCTGCTCCCACACCCGTGCCCAGGGAAAGCGGTTGCCACCACGACTGTGGGCCATCCTGGCTGTGCCATCACAGCTGGTCAGGGTGGATCTCATGGTGCCAGGAAGAGGAGATTTCTTCTCATTGTCTGTACCAACAATGGCCTGGGCTCCCAATATTCTTGGTTTGCCCTCATACACATTTTTGTCAGACTTGCCTTTGGTGCGCTGGAGAAGGTTCCTGTGTTGGGCTCACGGCTGTGCCTAAACCACCTCCCCTGTAGCACCAACAATTCAGTATAAGACGTGCATATGGCTCCTGCAGGAGACCACCTGAACTCGTCAGACGTGCTGAAAATGAGTGAACCCAGGGAGAGGTGGTTGGGGTCTCTTGCTTTGCTGCCAGGAAGCTCCTAGTCTCTCTCTCAGGTGGGCGCACTTGGCATTAGTACCTGGATGAGATGGGCAGCCTTTGTCAGGAAAAGCATTGTCCTGTGACTGTTGTTCTTGCCTCTGGGTGATGGGTGCCTCTGCCTAGTCTGCAAAACCAAAAGAAACTGCCCATGTGATTGTTTTCAGAACAAAAGTGCGACCCAGGATGACTTGTTAGACATAGACACGTAAGTGGCTGTCAACTTTTAACTTGCAGAGTTTCTTGCTAACAAAAAAATGTTAAACTCTGTCTCATCAGGGACACTGCTGTATATTCATGAGCGAGAAAGTGGCTGGAAATAACTATATGGCAGTATTAGCCATGCTAACCTCTGGGTGGTGGGCTTCCAATGGACTGTTGTCTTTTTTATACATTTTCTTACATTTTCCAGATTTTCAACAGTGAATATGTAATACTTTCACAATTAGAACCATAGGTCCTGCCAATAATTTATTTAAAAAAACAAAACCCACTCCTATGAATGGATACCAGATGGCGAGATCTGTGTGAATTTTTGCCCCTGTCCTAGATCCATCCCAGTTATTCTAAATGACAACCCATTTTCTGCAGGCAGAGCTCCTACCAGTGACAGGCCAGTGGGTCTGTTATGTAAGAGTCCCAGATGACGCCCATGTGGAGGTTAGGAATTAGTCTTTGTGCTGGGTTCTAGGTCTGGTTCCCAGCCTTCCAACGGCCACCCCCTCACAAATCCTGCCACTGTGAGGTCTGTGTGGGGTCCCTAGGATTACCCTCAGGTTTGACAATTTGCTAGAAGGACACACAGAACTCAGAGAAGATGTTATACTCATGATCATGGTTCATTACTGTGAAAGGATAGAGACTGAAATCAGTCGAGGAGACAGGTGTATGGAGTGGGGTCCAGGAGAAGCCAGGCATGAGCTTCCAGTTGTCCACACGCAGTGGAGTCGAGTGGACAGCATGTCATTTCCCCAGCCTGACACCTTGAGCCTTGATGGCCAGAGTTTCTGTGAGGGTCTGTCACGCAGGCATGGAGTGATCCTGTGACTGACCTAGCTCCCCAGGCAATAGCCTCCCCAGAGGTCAAGCTAATAGAGTCTGGCCCAAGGCCCCAGGCAAACAAAAATAGGCATTTACCACATATCTCACTGTTAGTATAAACTATCTATCATGGCCCAAGGCTCCAGGTTCACAAAGATACTCTTACTGGCAGGATATTCTAAGGGTTTGTAGGTCATCTCCTACTAACTGGTTTAAGGGTTATTCTTTGGAATGTGCAGCATTTAAGTGCCCCCTGTCTGCCAAGTTAACCTTAACACCACGGAAGGTCAAACTCAACCAGCGAGGGCCTAACTCCCTTCTGTCTGGATCTGGGATACTTTGCATTTTTCTGTTTTTCATGACTTTCTGGATTGTGGGGCCTGAACCAGGTGGGTAAAGCCCCGATTTATTCCTCTCATGGTTCATCCACTGTTCTCTGAGGCTCTATTGGAGGCAGAACTTTGGGTAGGACCTTGGTTTAGCTTGACATTCTCATGGTCAATATTTTATACTTCTGAAGCTGGGTCCCTGTCCCATCTCCCCACAGGACTCGCTGAGACCCTGGAAATGGGCTGCATTGGCGGTGTGTCTACTTGAAATAGAGTTTGGACAATTGATGGCCTATCATGGGGCCATAGCTCTGCCCACACAGCCCTGCACCTCGCCCAGCCTGGTCTAGCCCCTTTCTCCCAACATGCCTTGCAGTGAACGCTCCACCTGCAAATCACATACTTCCTGCTGGGTGCAAATTCTTAAATATGTGAAGGTGAAAGAGGCTGGGGATTGTAGTTAACACAAGTTTTTTTTTAACCACAAGTTTTTTGTTTTTCCAATTATAGGTGACTGGCAATATTATTTTATACTAGAGGCCCGGTGCATGACATTCATGCACTGGGGGAGGGTCCATCAGCCTGGTCTGCACCTTCTCACAGTTCGGGACCCCTCAGGGGATGTCTGCCTGCCGCTTAGGCCCACCATTTGGTCAATTTGCATATTAGGGTTTTATTATATAGGATTAGTTCAGGTGTACAGCATAGTGGTTAGACACTTATATAATGTATGAAGTCCCTCTGATAAGTCTGGTACCCACCTGGCACCATGCATAGTTATTACAGCAGCATGGACTGTAGTCTCTATGCTGTACTTTACATCCCCATGGCTACTCTGTAGCTACCAATTTGTACGTCTTTCTCCCTTCACCTCCTTCACCCAGCCTCCCAATCCTCCTTCCCTCGGGCAACCACCAGTTCTGCTCTCTGTATCTATGAGTCTGTGTCCGTTTTGTTGGTTCATTTATATTGAGTTAACCACATGTTTTAATGAAATAGCAGGTGTGTAATCATTAGGAAAATATTCGGCAGTATGAACGATTGCGAAGAGTGACAGCTTTGGAGTCAAACACTGCTGATTTCGAATCCCTGCTTGTCTATTTTCTAGTTCTGTGAACTTGGGCAAGTTATTTGCTCTCTGAGTTTAAGTTTTTGTCTTTTGTAGTTTGGGAATATTAAAATTGGCTCTGATTATGATTAGAAATAAGGTATGCAGTTGGCTAGCCTAGTATCTGGCATACAATGGGCTGCAATGAGTAGTAACCACTACTACTATTATTTGGCTGTATTAACAGAGTAGGCATTTCTAGATTAAAGAAGGCTTTGTCTAGGGACACATGTTCAATTAACAGCACCCACTCTAGCATGTGTGTGTGCGTGCATGCATTTGTGTGTACATGATTGAACATTTACAACCTTTTCAAGGATGCTGGACAGGAAGGCAAAGAGGCTGGAAAACATGTCATATGAAGAAAATGGGGATCTTTAGCTTAGAAAAGAGAAAGCTTTCCTTTTGCTGCCTTTAAATATCTGCTGGGTTACCAGGTAGAAGTAGACACATGCAGTATAGCTGCAAAGAACCTAACCAGACAGGGAAACTCGAGGGAGGCCCTCCTCCGCAGGAAACAATTCTAGCTGTCCAACAATTGGAGCTGCCCAATAGAAGACTCAGCTGCCACCGAATTGTCTTGGCCCTGGAATTGTGCACTGGGAGATGAGTGACTTGTGGAAACATGGAGAAGATTTCAACTTTGGTTGGGAAGCTGGTTGAGAATGAACTCCAAGGCTCCATGTCCTTAGTGGCTGTCCTGCCCATTTTTCTTGTTAAGACCATGCAGGAGGCACTTCTCATAAAGCCCCTTGACATTAAACACCACTGTAACTCTGAAGGAGCAGCAAACGCCCAGGGAATGTGAAAAGTGAAGTCCTCTGCTCCAATACCTTGTTATCTCCCTAGAATGAAATTTCAACTTGGTTTAGGAGAGATCATCCCAGCAAGTGTTTCTCTTCAGAATGATTAAAATCTTTGGGTCCATCTGGACTCATTCATTTTAACTATTCCATTTCCCAAGAATATCATCTCATTACTTTTTCAATGACCCAATATTTTCAGCACAAGTGAATGAGTCCAGAAAGTCATTTCAGCCATTGATTATTTTTGGTAACCTTCTGATCTGTTCTGAATCCCTTTTAATTTCCATTTATGTCCTCCTGTCTCGTCTTCTGTTCTGAGCTGAAAATAGTAACTTGGCTTGACCTTATTATCTACCATTTAAGATTTTATAGTCTTTGGTTAAATCTAATCTTAATAAGTGTTGCTGGGCTGTAGACTGTAGTTTTCTTTTTTTTTAAGGCTGCTCTTTGCAGCTCATATCTGTCAGCACAGGACTTTACTGTCCTTCTCTACATATGCCAAAATATCACTTCATCTTTTTGATAAGAGCTAGCTTCAAAGTCAGCCTTACTAAAATATACCTGCTTGCTTAGGAACACCTCCTCTTTAGCCTTGAACTGCCTCCTAAATCTGTTTGTGAATATTCAAAAAAAATCTGTTTATGAATATACAAAAAATTCCTAATTCCTACTTACACAGGATTTAAAATGCTACTAGGAGCAGGGCAACACACTAAGTGGTGTTAGATCTTCATGTGGCTGAATTTATCAGCTCCTTTCTAAGGAGTAAATGTTGATGTGGCAGAAGTGATAGGGCAATAGGAGAACTCTGGGCATTTCTTTGGCTAAACAATATATATATTTTATTTAATTATTATTTTTAAATACATTTTTATTGATCTTGGAGAGGAAGAGAGAGGGAAGAGAGAAATAGAAACATCAATGATGACAGAGAATCATTGATTGGCTGCCTCCTACAGGCCCCCAACTGGGGATCAAGCCCACAACCCGGGCATGTGACCTTGACCGGAATCGAACCCAGGACCTTTCAGTCCACAGGCCTGACGCACTTTCCATTGAGCCAAACCACTAGGGCAAACAATATTTTTTTTAGCAAACATTTATTGAACGCCTGGATATGATTTGCCAGTTAGATACGGGAATAAACATGGAAAAGACCCTATAGTTGACCTCAAGGCCCAGGGCTACAGGGCTGTGGGTTAAATCATGTAACAAAACAGGGACATTTCAAAGCCTATAAGGCAAACTTCAGATTTTGAGAAGAACAGGATCTGGGCGACCTAAACTGGGTTTTATACTCAGAAGTGGGGGGAAAGAGATAGAAAGTATTGGAAAAGAATAATCTTCCACCTCATGGGGATGCTTTTTTCATTGAGGAATAAGTGTTTCTGTAGATTTTTAATTATATTTCTAGTGTGTCCTTCCTGGTTGGGCATCACTAAAAACCCACTCAGTCCTTGGAGGTTTGGGCAGATTTCCGATGCATGTCCTCAAGGCTGGCAAGTCCAATTTAAAAGGAGGCAGTGAATCAACAGGCAAGGAAAAGACTCCTTTTCTTCATGGCCAAAGCCCTCCTCCCCTTCCTCTCTCTTTGTGTTCCCAGGCCCAGTTCACATCCCACCTCCCCCGGGGGACCTTCTTTCAATTTCCAGCTAGAGTGGATCTCTTCTTCGCTGCAGCGCATCCAACCACCATTCTCCAGTGCTCTCCGGGTCGCACTGCCCGCACTGCCCACACTGCCCATTCTTCTTTCCCCCTTGGAGTGGGAGGCTGGCCACGATTCCTCACCCTCATCACTCTCAGACAGTGGGAGAAGGCTACGGGCCAGGGTGCTGTGGTTCTCATAAAGGACAACGCTCAGGCCTACCCTCCGTCCAGGGCGCACAATCTGGTACAGTCTTTCTCCTACTGGGGCTCGCTGCTATTATCTGAGTTCTATGAATTCTGTGAGAACTTTAAAAAGTGATGTTTTCCTTTCAATTGTAAAAACATACTTTTATCAGTTATAAGGATTGAAATTCTATTTTGCAATGATAATTTGCTACTGAGAGATAGAGTCAAAGAATGAGAATGAACTTTCTTAAGGTTGTATTATATAAATCATGGTTTTGTAAATAATCTCTGGAGTTAAGAGACAATTATTTCTTCAAAAGAGGTCCTTATGTTACACAAGTTGGAGGTACATTGGTTAGGTGGCTTCATTCATTCATTCATTCATTCAGTAAACATGTATGGCATGCCGATATGTTATGTACCAGGCACCCTGTCATTCACGTGAGCTGGTGGTCAGGACGTGTTCTAGGCCCCAGAATCCTCCCTGCTGTTACTGACTTAGCAGGTAGCACCTCCTACATGGGTCAGGCTGTCAGCTTCTCGATGCTTTCTTTTTCTATCAAGAAAGCAAAGGTGGGAAAAAAAAGAGAGCAAAGGTGAGAGTATTTTGTCTATTTCTGTTCTCTCAGAGGTGTAGAAAAAGGTACCCTGGGATTAAAAAAATACCCACAAAGAATTACCTGTATTCAAATTTGATGTTTCTAAATTGGCTGCAAGTACTAAATCCACATGTCTTCCTACCTCCTACTCATCCCAGTGGGAGGGATCCTGGCCATGGAAGATCTCAACAGCCCCCGCAGAAATGGGTTCCACACTGTGCAGCAAGTTTTTCGCAAGAGATATTTTCAGATTTGCTTACCCTGCCACCGACCTCCAATTTCACTAACCCTTCTGGGGACCCAGGGATTACAGCCTAGGGCTCTTCTCTGCTCGGCAGGGGCTCCAGCGCAGCGTTCCTGCTCATAGGTCTCCTGCTTAAAGAACTATCTGTCAAAAGCTAAGGGGCTTATTACTCATTCTAATAGTGAGCACTAAATAAACACCAGACTAGGTGGAGGGTAACCTGGGACCTTTGAAACAGAGCTAATATGAATAGCCATCAAAGTAGCACATTTACAAACCCCCCACCCATGGAAACAGTTCTTGTTAAAAATGCCTAACCATCGGCATGCTAGAAAATAGGTAAGCAGGGATTCTAATTCAGCAGTGTTTGACTCCAAAGCTGTCACTCTTTGCAATTGTTCATACTGCCGAATATTTTCCTAATGATTACACACCTGCTATTTCATTAAAACATGTGGTTTACTGATATAAATGAGCAAACAAAACGGACACAGACTCATAGATACAGAGAGCAGAACTAAAATCCTGATTTCTGGGAGTTGGGAGGCTGGGTGAAGGAGGTGAAGGGAGAAAGACATACAAATTGGTAGCTACAGAGTAGCCATGGGGATGTAAAGTACGGCATAGAGACTACAGTCCATGCTGCTGTAATAACTAGGCATGGTGCCAGATGGGTACCAGACTTATCAGAGGGATTACTTCATACTTTATATGAGTGTCTAACCACTATGCTGTACACCTGAACTAATATAAAATAATATTGACAGTCACCTATAATTGGAAAAACAAAAAACTTGTGGTTAAAAAAAACATATATATATATATTTTAAAAAGAAAACCTTGCCCACCAGGGCTGAGTGATCCCGTATCCACATGTGTGTTAGAGTACTTAAAAAATAATTTCTCCCTTTAAAGCAAAGTGCACCCCACCTACTGCTCCAGCAGCAGAGAGCCATAGGGAAGTGGCCTTGTTAGAGATTTACTCGAACCTGGTTAGCATCATGCTGTCGTTCCTGCTGAGTACATTGCAACTGTGTGCGAGCCCCGGGCCGGACTGTGGAGCGCGGGAGCAATGAATTTTCAGTAACCACCAGAGGCTTGCCCCGATGATAGCGACTGTGCCCCACCTTGGTCTGGCACGCCCCCCCCCCCCCGCCCCCCCTACCTGCTCAACCATCCCACGGCAGCTGAAGCCCGCCATGCTCTGCGCACGCCCCCTGGTGGTCAGCGCACATCACAGAGACTGGTTGTTTAGATTGTTCTGCTGTTTGATCTATTTGCATATTAGCCTTTTATTATATAGGACAAGTAATAACAAGTGTTGGAGAGGTTGTGGAGAAAAAGGAACCTTCATTCACTGCTGGCCGGAATGTAAACAGCCACTATGGAAAACAATATGGAGGTTCCTCAAAAGATTAAGAATAGAGTTACCATATGACCCTGCAATCCCTCTTCTGGGTATTTACCTCAAAAATTTGAAAACATTTATTCACAAAGGTATCTGCATTTCTATATTCATTGCAGCGTTATTCACAGTGGCCAAGACATGGAAACAACTAAAGTGCCCTTTGATAGAGGACGGGGTAAAGAAGATGTAGTACATGTACTCAATGGAGCACCACTCCATCAGAAGAAAAGATGAAATAGCAGCATTTGCAACAACATAGATGGACCTTGGGAATATCAAGGTAAGTGAAATAAGTCAGGAAAACCTAAGAACCACATGGTTTCATTCATATGTGGGATAGAAACTGAAACTCATAGACACAGACAACTGCATGGTGGTTGACAGAGGGAAGGTATGTGGGAAGACAATAAAAGGTAAAGGGGGCCAAATATATGGTGACTTTGGGTGGCGGGCACACATTGCAATAGACAGATCATGTATCATAGAAATGTACACTTGAAACCTATATAATCTTAAAAATTTTTTTAATTGATTTCAGAGAGGAAGGAAGAGGGAGAGAGATATAGAAACATCAATGATGAGAGAGAATCATTGATTGGCTGCGTCCTGCACACCCCCTACTGGGGATGGAGCCCACAGCCCAGTCATGTGCACTTGACTGGAATCGAACCTGGGACCCTTGAGTCTGCAGGCCGATGCTCTATCCACTGAGCCAAACCAGCTAGGGCAAAACCTATATAATCTTATTAACCAATGTAACCCCAATCAGCTTAATAAAAAATATAAAAACAAACAAAAAACAAAAACAAAATCCAAAAACCAAAAACAACCCCTCAAGTAACCTTTTCAGTTAGCTTGCTTGGTTGGAGGCTGTTTAGAAATAAAATGATGGTCGCTTTGCTTGCTCCAAGTCAGGGTGAGGAAGACATCACATGCGAGGCTAGTTATCGCAGGGGCTTTGACCTGGTATTTGCTAAGCTTCCAAATGCTCAACAGAAAGTTCAGTTTTTTAAGAAAGAAAGTTACCAGGGAGACTTGGTATAGAAACAGAAGAAACTGTGCCAGAGGGATGCTAGGAGCAACTCTCACATGTGAATGCCAGACAGCTGAAGGTGAGGTCGTGCAGAAGCAGAAATTGTGGTCCTGTGAATAAGAGGGTGACTGCTATGTGACAAGAGGGGTTGTTAAATCAAGACAGCAGATGTAATTAACAATAAGAACAATATCACGTCTTGACATGACAGTTCATATGTTCAAAGGATGTTGCAATAGTTGAGATATTGGCTCAGCTGCTGTATTAGAGAACAAAATAACAGTGGATTTAATAAAATAGAAGGATTATTTCTTTATCCCTTAGAAAAATGAGCTGGTAGATGGCCCAGGGGTAGTAAGGAGATCTGCTTCATGAGGCTGTGCAGGACCCAGACATCTTTTATTTTGTTCATCCACCATCCTCTAAGGTCAAATATGACTCATCACCAAGTACAAATCTAATTTGAAGGAAGAAGAAAAGGGTACAATAGGGCAAGCAGCTCCTTTTTAAAGGTATGGCCTGAGACTTGCAGATGTAATTTCTCTTTGTATTGCATTGGTTATCAAGGGTTGCTTGGCCACATGTAGCTGCAATGAAGGCTGGGCGCAGTAGTCTCTGGCTGGTCAGTGTGTGCTTAGCTGGAGTTTGGAGTGTTATTGCCAAGGGAAAGAGGGGAGAATGGATAGAGAATGGCAATCTCTTTCATAGATGTTTATCTCCATCATGTCATTTGATCCTCTCAAAAGCCTTGTTAGAAAGGAGACAGAATATTTATCCTTCTGTTGTATATGAGGACATTGAGACAGAAAGATCAAGGGGCTTGGTCAAGGTTACGCCACGCAGCCAAATGGCACAGTAGGACAGCTGTGAAAAGCCTTGTCATGAGGTACCATGGCAGGTGCCACACTATTAATCAGAAAGGCTTCTAAAGCTTAGAACTGCTTGGAACAGCAGATCCTGCTATAGTTCCTTTCAAGAAAAATCTTCATGGTAATCATGAGTTAGAGCTCTGAAGAGCACAAGTCCAAGGGCATTTTGAACATGGGCCTGTGTGGATGTGGTCTGGCTGACCTTGTCTTACTTTGCTTCTTTATAAGATAAAATATTTTTATTCATTTCAGAGAGGAAAAGAGAGGGAGAGAGAGATAGAAGCATCAGTGATGAGAGAGAATCATTGATTGGCTGCTTCCCGCACCCCCCACACTAGTGATCAAACCTACAACCCAGGCATGTGACCTCCTGGTTCATAGGTCGATGCTCAACAACTGAGCCACACCAGCTTGGCTGTTACTTGCTTTTTCACTTAAACTTTATTAGGAGCATTCCACATATCTTTCCATATTCTTTGATGACATTTGTAATGAATGTATGATATTCTGTTATACACATACATATATGTGTGTGTGTGTATGATCTATTCAGTCAATTGATAATGATTTTATGGATATTTTTAGGTTATTTCCAAGTTTTTACTCTTATTTAATATCTTGTAATGAATATCTCTTTTATTAATCTTTCTGTATGTTTCTGATCCCTTTCTTAAAATATAGGATTAGAAGCAGAGTTACTGGGTCAAAGATTGTGGACTTAAAAAATTTTTATTACAAAATTATTCTCCAGGAAATTTATGCCATGGGGCATGTCCAGTGAGGGTGGAAGAGAGTGCCAGTGTCCCTGCATCCTCAGACACACAGCATGTTATGAGTTTAAAGCTTGTTTTTCCAGTTTCTGTTAGAAATAATATGCAATGATGCTCTGTACAGTGGGTATTATGATTTAGGATGTGAGGACTAAAATTCCAGACCCTGCTTTTTGCAACACACTCTAAAGTAAGCGATGGGTGTGCAAGTGCCTTGTTAGCTCTATGAGCCACATCAACATGAAGCTATTATTGTGATTGTCATGTTCAGACTGAGGTTGGTCAAGCTAGGTTGATGCTGAGATGCAGTCTGGTGCAATAGAAACTGACTTTGTATCAAGCCCTTGCTCCATTACTTACTGGGTGGGTAACTATCTTAGTCAGCTTGCAGACATTTAATTCTCACAGTTCTGGAGGCTAGGAGAACAAGATCAAGGTGGTGGCTAATTTGGTTCCTGGTGAGGGCTCTCTTCTTGGTTTGCAGATGGTCGCCTTCTTGCTATGTCCTTATATGGACAAGAGTGATCATCTCTCTGTGTCTGTTCTTATAAAGGCACTAATCCCATTCATGAGGACTCTACCTCATGACCTAATTCCCTCCCAAAGGCCCTACCTCCTTATACTATCACATTGGGGGGTAAGGCTTCAACATTTTTTTTTGGGGGGGGATACAAATATTCAATCTATAGCAATAACCTAGTAATTTATTTACCAAGAGCCTCAGTTTCTTCATTTGTAAACTGGGAGGAAAATGCATGCTTATGGGATTGTTGTGAAAATTACATTACATAATGTGTGTGCATATAATATCTACTTGATCAAAATTAGGTATTACCTATGGAAATAGTTCTATAATTTCTAAAAAGTTTCATTATTACCAAAAGATAATCACTCCTTATGCTTCTGGATATTACTTAGAAGGATCATATATTTAGGAACCAAAGTGGAGTCCACCCCTGCAAACACAAATAAAGCCTTAAAAATTATTGAGAAATGCACACACATAAAGCACACACACAGACACACACTCTTAGCTGATGTAAAAACAATAAACGGGACAGGGATTTCAGCCTTTGGTGATGGATTTACCCCGGGGAGGCAGCAAGGGTCCATTGGTTGAGCATCATTGTCATTTCTCCTGTGTTTTTTCTTTATTATTATTTTTAAAAAGACACAGAAGAAATCTAGAATATGAAGGTTTTATCTCTGTCATTTAAAAATATATTTTTGTTGATTTCAGAGAGGAAGGGAGAAGGAGAGAAGATGGAAACCTCAATGATGAGAGAATCATTGATCAGCTACCTCCTGCACACTCCTCACTGGGGATCGAACCTGCAACCCGGACATGTGCCCAGACTAGGAATTGAACTGTGACCTTCTGGTTCATAGGTCGATGCTCAACCACTGAGCCACGCTGGTCGGGCTCTCCATCCTTTTGAACACTGCTCACAGGCACTGAAAGCAAAATGATTTCAGTTTCTGCATTTATTTTAAGTATTCATTTTAAATGACCACCATTGAAAAGGTCCTTCCTAGAGCTTCATTTGCAGTCCTCACCTCTGACCTGATTCAAAGCTCTGATCCGAACTCCCTGCCTTTCCCATTTTCCCTGCCCACTCTCCCAGTGCTGGTCCTCTTTCCTTTCCAGACACCCCGGTGACAAGTGACTCCAGAAACATTTTTCCTCGTTAAGTCTGCTCCACAGGCCACTTTCTTCCCTGCATCATTTCTCATTTCTCACCGTGAAAAGCTCCTCTTTCTCTCTTTATGGCTTCCTGAGACCCTGAAATAGAGGTAATATAAATTTGGTAATTATGATGATAATGGAACAACTTCTGCAGAAAAGCACAGTTTACAATTCAGGAGTTTTGCCTGGCTGGTGTGTCTCAGAAGTTGAGTGTCAGTCCATGAACCAGGAGGTCACTGTTCCATTCCTGGTCAGATCGCATGCCTGGGTGGCAGGCTCCATTACCAATAGGGGTGTGTGCAGAAGGCATCTCTCATCAATGTTTCTATCTCTATCCCTCCCTTCCTCTCTCTAAAATCAATAAAAATATATTTTTTAAAATACCCTGGTTTAACAAAAAATAAAAAAATTCAAGAGTTTTCTGCTGTTGAAACCTAACTTTTTCTTTGCCTTTATTTTATGGATACCTTTTGGGGGTGCCTCTTGTCCTCCCCCCCCCCCCGCCCTCCTACCCGATTGTGAATACTGCAGGATGAGAAACCGCTATCACAGCCAGGCTGGTGACTTCTACCACTTCTGAGAAGTGGAGTTGGGGGGCGGGATCAACCAAAGTTACCAGGTTCAGGTTCAGCCTGGCCTCCCTAACCCCCTTGTGGAACCTTGGCCCTCCCACCTGTACCCCGCACTGGGACTTTCCATGCTCCAGCCGCGTGGTGGCATTAGGTGGCTGGGGTCAGGAGTGGGAGGTTGGAAGGGTGCGATTTCTTCTCTGCCAGTGACCAGGTGGAGGAGCTCCCGTGGGCTGCTCAGGGCAACCTCTTCCTCCATCCTTGAACCAGGGCCTCTGAAGACTCCGCCCTCTCCGTTGTAAGTGCTGTGAGCTCTCCAAAAGTCAACAGTGAACGTATCAGTGCAATTAACAACCCCCTTTCCTGGCACACATCGGGGCTGCCACTTAAACAACCTGCTCCCATTCTCAGTTAAAAAAACCTGCTAAAATCTGGTTTCAGAAGGAGGACCTGGGAGGCATATAATATCAAGCCCATCTCCCGACGCGAGCCATCTGTTCTCATTAGAGTGATCTAGCGGCTGCGGCGGAGGACAGAGGGGCCTCCAGGTGCTCAGAAGGAAGCCTGCTCCTGTGTTATCCTTTCCGAGACGTTGCTTTTTTGTTTTGTTTAGTTTTGTTTCTGTCTGGCAGGCTCAAAGAGACGCTGTCCTACTTTCCGAGAGAACAATGGCTCCAAGATTTTAAGAAATTAAGTCCCCGGGGGAAAAAATTCCTTTCGAGAGGGTTTCTAATGGCTCCTTGACCACATGCTGTGCTGCCCAATTTATAACAGAGAAATATTACAGAAGTTGGGAGCCAAAGTTGGTGTGCACAGCCGTTGCTTAAAAAGTGATGGATGCTTCCTGGGGACAGTGATCCTCCCCCGGGCCCCCCGGCGTTTATTCAGTCTGGAGAGAATCTGTCTGCCAGGCTCCCACTCCCATGTTCCACGGAGAGCCAGGCCCATTCATTGTCCTCTGCATTGGAAAGTGATAATAATTCCTCTGAGACAGTCCTGCTGGTGATTAGAACGGCGTCGAGCCTGTGTGTATGTGTGTGTGTGTGTGTGTGTGTGTGTTGGGGGTGGGGGGAATTCATTTTGCAGGTATCTTTCTATTACCAGCCTGTGGAGATGCCCACTAAGTCAAAAATATATTACCATGAAGTTACTCCTTTTGGGGGTGTCTTTTATCACATTGTAGGGAAAAGCAGGTGAAATGACAAGAGTATTTGGGCCCAAATAAAAAAATGAATCTTCCCTAGATTTTATATTTAGACTTTTGCCTGCAAGATTGGCCTAAAGTGGGACTCCAGGTCTCCTGCATTCTTTTAAAATCCTCCTCCTCTCCGGGGGTCTCTTTCCTACCCGTGCCCACACCCCTTACACAGGCTCCTACTCTGCCTCCTCTCATTGCTTGTTTGTGTATCATGTCTTGTCAGCTGATTTCTGCTAAAATGTTAGCTGATGTTAGGATATTCTCACAGGGGGATATTTGCATTTTAATCGGTGGCTTGAATATGGAAAAGCTTCTGCCTAAAGCAGGGAAGCCTCATTGGGAAGAGTCAGGGAATTTTGGATGGGAGCAAGGATATGTGAGAACGGAGACATGATCACATCCTGCTGTGTGTATTCCACGGAACTAGCCCATTTATTTCTCTCTTTTTCTTTTGTCCCCAAACCTCTGAGTATATGACACCTTATACACCCTTGTGGGGCTGAAAGGATGCCTTTTATAGGCAAGTAGCAAATTTTCCAAGAGAACAGGAACTCAATATGTCCCAGGGTGAAAGCAGTACCTGCCCCTATATAAAGGGGTGATTTAAGCTTTTTTTTTTCCTTAGAGCACACAATGAAAGTTTGCTGTAGAATTTAGGAAGAAGGTCATTGATGTGGCTTCTGAGCAGAAGTTCAAGATAGAATAAAAGGTGCTTCTTTCTGTTCCTGAACCTGGGAGCACACAAGGGCTGTGGTGGGAACATGGCAGTGACCTTGCTATGATGTTGCTGCATTTAGCAAATAAAAATGCAAGACACCAGTTAAGTTTGGATTTCTGATGAACAATGAACACCTTTATTTATTTATTTATTTATTTATTTATTTATTAGTGTGAATATGTTCCATGTAATATTTGGGACATATTTATACAAAAAAATTCTTGCTTATTGCTTATCTGAATTCCAGTTTAACTGGGTATTTTGCATATTGTCTGACAAACTAGCCTTTTGCAATTCCTCGTATATGTTGTTAAAAATAATTTCTGGAAAAGGTAAAATTATAACTCTTATGTGAACATAAAATGAACTCATGTCAAAGATTTTTTAACTCATTGATTAATGAAAGAACCAGTAAGATGTCATGACAGGTTCAAAGGAGAATTAAGAACACACACACTGCCCTCACCGGTTTGGCTCAGTGGATAGAGTGTCGGCCTGCGGACTCAAGGGTCCCGGGTTCGATTCCGGTCAGGGGCATGTACCTTGGTTGTGGGCACATGGTTGCGGGCACATCCCCAGTAGGGGGTGTGCAAGAGGCAGCTGATCGATGTTTCTCTCTCATCGATGTTTCTAACTCTCTATCCCTCTTCCTTCCTCTCTGTAAAAAATCAATAAAATATATTAAAAAAAAAGAACACACACACACACACACACACACACACAATTGGGAAATGCTGAAATGAATTTGTTAATAGATGCAAAACTAGCCATATTCATAGGGCAGTAATCAATTGCATTCCATTTGGAAAAATTAACTTGCATTTCCATGGACAAGTGTCATCTGCATCACTCTTAGTTTTCTGGAAGTTGCAATAGTTGTAAAATAGGTCAAAGATAATGAAAGGCACAGGAAACCAGGAAGGGTGTGTTAGACATAGCACCCATTAATTATTTTTGTCTTTAAAAAAAATCTTTCACAATATCTCCTAACAGTGTCATGCTCTCTCCTGTCACAGAGCCTTTGCACATGATGGTTCGTCCACCTCCTTAGTTATCTTATACTTACCATTGATATCTTATCTCAAACATCATTATCTCTCAGAATCCCTCCCAGACCCAAACATCATTACCTCTCAGAATCCCTCCCAATGTAGGTCAGATTCATGTGTCATATGTTCTCATTAGAGCATGTTTCTTTCATTAGAGCATTTATTCAGTTTATAATTCATGCCCCTTACTGAGATCTATAATTCCTTGCATAACTTAGGCTCTGTTCTAATCAGTGTTCCCTTCAATAATTATGTTCTGGTCAGACTTTTCTGTTCCTTGATCATAACAAGTTCTTCCCTGCCTGAGAGACTTTGAGTCTGCTGTTCCCTGTACCTGGAATTATTTTTTCCTTGGCTTTTGAGTGGCTCCTTTCTCCTTCCTTCCTTCCTTCCTTCCTTCCTTCCTTCCTTCCTTCCTTCCTTCCTTCCTTCCTTCCTTCCTTCATCTCTCAGGACTCAGTTTGAATGTCAGAAAGGCCTCTCCTGATTATCTTATCTAAAGACTAGAGGCCTGGTGCACAAAATTCGTGCACGGGGGGGGGGGGGGTCCCTCAGCCCAACCTGCACCCTCTCCAATCCAGGAGTCCTCAGGGGATGTCCTACTGATGGCTTGGGCCTGCTCCCCATGGTTCTCTGCTCTCTGTGGGGCCTGCCTGCTCCACACCACTGCAATGGGCAAGCAGGCCCTGCTGGGTGCTGTCTGCAGGCGCGCTTGCCTGCTCGTGGGTCTCTGTGGCACCTGCCAAGCAGGCCCTGCTGGGTGCTGCCTGCGGGCTGAGCTTGCCTGCTCCTGGGCTGTGCTTGGCTGCTCCCGGGTCGCCACAGTGACGGCCAAGTGGGCCCTGCTGGGTGCTGCCTGCGGGCGCACTTGCCTGCCGGGCTCACGTTGCCAGGGTGATGCTGCCAGCGTCCTGCCCCAGCTGCTATGGGCGCTGCCATCTTTGTCGCGGAGTGATGGTTAATTTGCATATTACTCTTTTATTAGGTAGGATGCTTTCCTCCCCACCCTTACTTTTTATCCCAGTTGTTCTTAAACCTTAGTAAAGATCAGAATTCCCTGAAAGGCTTGTTAAAACACAGATTGCTGGCCCCACGCCCAGAGTTTTTGATTCAGTAGGTCTGAGGAAGGGTGTGAGGATCTGTGTTCTAACAAGTTCTTGGGTGAGACTGATGCTGTTGGTTTGGGCACCACTATTGAAGAAACAATACTCTGATTATTTTTTTCTTAAAACATAACATTATATTTTTTTCCCCTTTACTGATTTTCTTTTTGTCTTCTACACAATCGAAAGAAGGTTCCAGTTGGGGAGGGACAGTGACCCTCTTATTCTTTCCTTTATCTGAAGTACCAAGAGCAATTTCTGGTTTATAAAAAATATTCAATAAATATTTTCAAATGAATGACTGAAACATTTTCTCTCTTCTTGTTTCTTTGTATTCTTAAAAAGGGGGGTTGTTCACCAATGCACTGCTGAATTCTGGTGCCGAGGTTAAACCAGAGGGATTGGCTTTCATCACTAAGATGAGTTTGTGGGTGAATGGTCTTGGTAAACCACACTGATGTCTGATCAGCAGCTTGGATAATATACAGGCCAGTGACGGTTGGGCCTGTGCTGTCCCATGAGTGTGCCCTCCTCCCTCGGACCAATGTTACTGACCTACAGTTGGTTAGATGACATCAGGGCTTTGGGTACTGTTGGCAAGGCCCAAGCTGACCTGGGTTTTGCTAAGACCAGCAGCTATGAAGAGCACTCAGAAGCCCTGCAGGTGCAGGTCTGTGAGAGGCTTGTGCTTTGGCCTCAGGTGTGTCTCCCAGACAAGGCAGCTTGGCTAAAGGAACAGAGAGAGTAGGGGGCAGGGGCCACCCTACTCTAAGCTAGGCTATAGTGCTCTCACATCTCTAGTCCTGGCACCTTCTTAAAGGTTTCAGGGTCCTTTCCCTTCTGGTCCTAACTCCTGGGCCCCCTGATGCCAACATACTGCTCCAAAGCCACCAGTCCAGGCTTGGGAGCACACCCTCAGCAGCCCTCCTGGTTCTGGCTCTTCCTCTTCTCTCCTCTTCTGTACGATTCTTCTAGGCTTTCCTTTCACCACATTATGTGTAAACTAATGGGTCCTTGAGAGTGGGAGAGACAACATGGCTTAGTGCTTAAGGTACATGCTTTGAAGTCAGCCCTGGATTCTAATCTTATTCCTGCTAAATACTGTGTGTCCTTAAGAAAGTTAGTTAACCATCTGTACTTCAGATTATGGGGATAGCAATAGCACTCAACCATAGGGTGGATGCAGGTATAAAAGAGGTGATGCTTGTAAAGAGTCTAGTCCCTATGCCTTGTAGTTCCCAAGAAGATACCTAAAACTCCTTTATGGAAACAACTTTCCACTTTAATAAGGGACTTTGGTAGATACATGCTTTGACTGCAAGAGTCTTGGCAGGTCAGATATTTGGGTCTTCAGATGACAACATGTGAGCAGATGTCCACTCTGTGTGGGTTAGAGGACCCTCTGCAGACCTCTCTGGGTGACAGAGCACTAGGTGGCATGGCTGTTGACTCCGGTCCTAAGAGAGAAGCCCTGCAAAGACCTGGCAATTGAGGATAAGACAGTAATAGCAATGTTGTATTCAGGAGCATTGCTTTAAATAATCCTTCTCCTTAATAGCTTTGCCCCTGGCGTGTGACAGGTGTTTACATTATTAAGTAAAAGCCTTTAAACAGCGACCTCCTTGGTATAAGGGTGAAGGAGATTAAAATCCAAGCAGTGCTCCAGCCATTTAAATCAATGAGACTTGTCAGATCTGTAACACATGAGCTACTTAGAGGGCGCAGGCACCTATTGTTTTTGAGCTTCGACTAATATCTCAATATGCCCGTTCCTTTAAAGTCTGGCCAGGCCTGGGATGCTCATTAAAGTCTGGTCTGGCCATGGCCTCTCTCCCTTTGGAAATAGCATTATTTAATAGTTGGCTAAATATGCACCAAGGAGTTATGCTATTAGGGAAGGAAGATCAGAGCTTGCGTTGATTCCTGCTTTCAAGCAATCCCAGTAGTCAAGTCTCTGAGCTCATCAGAAGCAGGGAACAGGAAAGCTGCCCTTCCTCCTGGGGGCATTCACCGGGCCTGCTGGGCTCCACCCACAGTCACCCTTCTCAAGTTGTGATGTCTCAGTCCTTAGCCACAACATGGGCAACCTCATGTCCACCAGCAGCATTGAGGAACCAAGTTTCTGAGATTTAAACTTATTTTTTTTTTTAAGTTCATGTGGTCACCATGCACTGGAAACTTCTCTCTCCCTTAATAATTAGACCTAGGTCTTCCAGGGAAATGACCATGCAAGAATTTAAACTAGGACTTAAAGATCCAACTCTTACTCCTCAAGGTCTATCTTCCCATTGGGGGCGGGGGGGGGAGGGGCGGGAGGGTGTATCTAGTCAATTTCAGGAGGCCCCACCAAGCTGGTTTCAGGACTCTGATTCAGTATTAATGCTCCAGCTCTAAAGGGGAAACTTGACCCTGCTTTTAATTCCTTGGATCCACAGTTGAGTCAGGCTGGGCACAGAAGCACCTACATGCAGGTGGGGTAACATGGCAGACTTACTCTCCTTCCAGTTATGGCCCATATGCCAGCCTGCAGGGGAAGAGGGGCAGGACACCTCATCCTCAAGGGACTGTTCCAGCCTTAGCTGCGGACATGTTGGTCCAGCAGAGGGTGAGGAATTTCCTCTCTAGATGATCTGAAGGTCTCTTTTCTAGGTGACTGACTTGCAGAATGTTTTCCGCTTCAGAGGAAAGCTCTCCTCCGACTCATAGCAGTGAGCTGAGACCGTGGCCTCTAGTCTCTATAGAACTTTGTCAAAACGAGACATCAAGGCCTTCACACTGAGAAGATAGACGTGTAAATAATACCTGGCCACCCACAGTGTCGGGGCCAGCAGCACGGCATCCCTAGCTGAGTCTTGATACTCAGTATTGCTGGGGAGGAGAAATAAACAGCCAATACCATGCTGAGTAGTATAAACACCATGTTGTGGTTCTGAAGGGTAACACGCTCATTCATGCACCCCACACTGGGCTCCACCCCTCACCTGTTTGTCCCTACCCTCATGTCCCATAACTGGGTACAGAGCCAGTGACAGGAGGAGGTCTCAGCAGAGCCACCAAACAAGCTTGCCAAGGACACGTACTTTCTAAAGAACATTCACTCTGGCAGCGTGACTCCTGGGGCTTAAATAGCACACTGCTTTCCACCGACAAATGATTTCAGGTGGCGAGATCCTGCGACATTAATAAGGCAGGTATATTTGAATTTTTTATTCTGGGAGCAAACTGTTGAAAGCGAAGGTTAAAAAGAAAAGATCTCCCTCTGTCTAATCTCTGGGAGGAGCTAAAAATGCAGGGAGGGTTCGGAGGGCCCGTTGGCCTTGAGCTGAGCTCCCACTTTCCGATCCATCCCTTTGATCTTCTATTCTTTGTGTTCAGGTTCCCCTCGGTGCCTGTCTGAACCACGTGAAACAAATCATCTTAATTACTTCAGGCCTGGCTTCCTCCTCTGCTTCTCATTTTCCGAGGTTCCTGCAGCGCTTACCAAATAAGTCTGTGTGGGGCCCCAGACCTCAGAAACAGCACGGAGGCACCTGCAGCAGCGAAAGGAATTTCAAAGTTAGTTAAAAGGCACAGGAGGAGTGAGGGAATTGAATGAGAACCCCCCTGGGTTTCAGCCTGGAGATGTAATGCTGACTGTGCTCCAAGTCCATGTTCCTCGCAGGCACGGCCCTCGCACCTTTGTTTGTGGAAAGGAGAATAATTCATGCTGTGTGTCCTTGGCATGGTACTCAGAGCCTGGCTTCCATCGGCCCTGCCCCCAAACCTGGAGGCACCCGGAGAAGGAGCTCAGGTGGGCAGAGAGGGGAAGGAGATGGTGGTGGGCTGTTACCTTCTGGGGCTCCCAGTTTAGCCAGTAGGAAGCCCCAAGCCATGCACAGGGTCCGAGGGAGGGTGGGCCAACTCCTGGGACCTGTCACTGAGTTGGAATCAGATTGTGTGGGACTGCATTTGAAGTGAATTCTGAATGAAGAACCTCTGGCAGAGAGGTGCTGAGGCAGGCCAGGCTGTGATCCCGAACTCTGGGTGGTCCAAGGGGAGGTAATTAGGAGCAAGGAGCTGAAATTGCTGAGAAGAAAATGTAAGGCGAGCAGCATAAACCTTCCTGACAGTGATGTCTCTTAGCCGATGGCATCCCCTCCTGAGGGAAGTGCGAAAGACCCATTACTGGAGGCATTTGAGGGGTCCTAGTAACACCAGTGGGAGTGAGCTGCTGGAAATTACACCGTTCCTTCTCAGGGCTGGGGCCCTACCAGAGTTGGCTTGAGGTTAATTGCTTGACTCCCACCCCTTCAGTGCCGTTGTAAGGGCCACTTAGCACACGTTCCTTCAGTGGGAGCACTCCATCTTGGAGTGACATCTGCCTCTGCAAAGGGAAGGTGCTGTGCAGGCACATCTATAATATACACAGCACATCCCACGGCTACTCAGGTGGGGAGGGACTGTGGGGTCTGGTGAGAGAATTTTGAAAACAAAATTTTCACTGGTTGGGTGATGGTTTGTGAAGTATTTTTGAGGGAGTGTTACTTGAGGTGGATAGATGAACTCAATGAGCATCCTTAATTTTTAAAATGAAACAGGTTTGGGTCCACCAAATAGAAGGTGTTACTCCTCCACCCCCTCTCCCTGGTGATCACAGTGTCCAGGGTCACTTTGGGGGACACCCAGGTGATAAGGAAGTAGCTTCTCCTGATATAACCATCGTGGTGCTCTTTCTTTACTTCATTCTAGTCACAAAACACAGTAGTGTGTTAGGCTCGCTAGGGAGACTAATTGAATTAGACTTGGACCCACATCTCCAGGGCTTTGCACTCTGTATTCTTATAACCTTCCTTCCCCTCCTTAAGAAGGGTCTCTGGCAGCTCCTGGCCAGGCAACTGTTTAGAGTGAATGCAAAGCTATACCAAGTAAACAGCTTGAATTTGTAGTTCCTGTGCACTCTAGCTTTCCCTTGATTGTCCCAGCCTGTCAGTCCCGTAGCCCCCATAGCCCTGTTGACACTTTTCATAATATTGCTCATATTTACTGTCTCCATCTCATTGTTAGAGGATCAAGGACTCATTTTTGGATAATTGCTATTTTGCAACTTCCCTGTTTTTATACTTATTCCTTGTAACACATTCTCTACCATAGCCAAGTTCATCTTTGGTCCACTTTTTCATCCTAACACTCAACTTTTGCAAAACCTGTCAATGATTCCCTGTGGCCTTCAGAGTACAATAGTAGGCTGAAAAGAATGCCCATTTCCTACCTGTAAAAATAGTTGTTTTTGGTAATATTTTGAAAGATCCAAACATTCATTTCAGGAATTGATCAGGATTGACATTAAAGACTAATCATTTCCTCTTCATGATTTATGATTTAAAAATATATTTAAACATTGACATTGATAATCAAGTTACATTCTGAGCCCTAGCCAGTTTGGCTCAGTGGATAGAGTGTAGGCCTGTGGACTGAAAGGTCACAGGATTGATTCTGGTCAAGGGCACGTACCTCGGTTGCAGACTCATTCCCTGGCCCTGGTCGGGGTACATGCAGGAGGCTGTTTCTCTCTCTCTGTCTCTCCCCCTTCCACTCTTTCTGAAAATCAATGGAAAAATATCTTTGGGTGTGGGTTTAGGAAAAAAAAATAGGTCTCACTTTCTATTTGTAGTGAACATCTGTAGTTGCTGTCACCATTCATTTATTCTCCTATTAAATTTGAGAGAAGACATTTATTCTCCATTGCTCCATTGTTATATGTAGGGACTTATACAGAGTAATACCCCTATCTTCTCTACTCCCTGTACCCCTTTTTTCCCTTAGCCCCAAGGGACAAAGGGTAACTTACCTGATGGGTGAGTTTTGGTGCAGTGGCTGAGCATGTTAAACTCAGCCCCTTTCTCTCTGTTTTCCTTTGTTACCTATCAGTTTTCAGAGAGCTCTCTATGCCATAAATCTGACAGGAGCAAGCCTCCATGAAAGATGTGGCCGGTCTGTCTAATTCAGGGAGCAGCCAGCCCACTTGGTTAACCTAAAACCATGTAATAAAGGAGACATTTTTGTCCGTTTCTACATGGCTCTCGGCTTTTCTCTCAACTGGTTCCAAGGGTGTTAGCCTTCAAGTAATTAGTTTCAAGAAGCCTTAGCCTCTCAGACCCCAACAGTAACCACACCCTAATTGCTCTTAAGGGAACCACCTTCTTCAACGCATAGTTCATTTGGACTAAGTGAAACTGACCCCACACATGAGACCCACAATGAATTCCCCCTGCCTATAATGATTGGTTTAAGGATGACACATGACCCAAGCAGATCCAGTGAGCCACAGTTTTTCTTCCTCATTGAGGAATTCTTGATCTTCTGTGTTGGACCTAAAGAGGATGTAGGTTAGAACCATTGCTGCCATTTCATTCCAACCTGAAGCTGAGAGATGGGGAAAAAACAGTCCTGAGAACATTGGTTAAGCTCAGGATTCAGCCGTGACTGAAGCTAAGTATGCCTTGGGACTTTTTATCCTAAGTGAAACAATAAATTTGATTTTTGCGTAAGCTGGTTTGGGTTGGTTTTATGCTACTTGCAATGGGTAAATGAGCCTCTCTGCGGATTATCTTCACATTGTTAGTTTTAATGGATTTTAGAAGCTGACAGGTCACTGCTATAACTCACATTAGATTCCAGGAGCTAGAGATGACTTTAGAAAGTATTAACTCACCACAAGGAGAGTAGTTAGGTTATAATATCCCAACACTAATTATTTTAGGCACTTTTTATTACTTATTTCCTTTGGTTATTTATTTGCTATTTTTTTGGGGGAAACATTTTGATGTTATACTGAATCTAGCAAATCTTTAAATGAAAAACATTCAAAATGCAAACAGTTTATATTTTCCTTCTGGTTAACTAGAGAAGAATGAATTTTGTTCTTTAAAGTTATAATGATTGTAATAAATATCCTCAAGGAAACAATAAGCTCTTTGGGGAAAGTTACTTTAGCTACTTACCAATGTAAAAGACTGGACGTTTTTTAAAATTGGAATTTTGGTGGAGGTGAAATATAACCAGAAGGGTGTGGTGGTTTGGATGGGCAACAAGAATGGAGAAGAGCCTCCTGGTAAATGCGAAGGAAGTTAACAAAGAAGAGAAAAAGCGAGCCATATTTATGGCTGCTGAGGCAGAGATGTCCACAAAAATGTGTGTGTTTCCCTTCCATTTTATAAAATTGTTATTGGGACTTTCCTGCCCCTCTAGGCATTTCCCAGAACGTTTTTTTTATCTAGATATGGTCATGTGATTAGTTTTCACCAATGAAATGTGAAGCAGTACAGCAGATTGCTGAGAATGTGGGCCCAGTGTTTTTGGATCTAAATATTTTTAAAGACAACTGGAAATTTGGAATTTCATGTCAAACCTTCTAGTTTGTATATGTTGACTTAGAAAACTAAAAATAAACAAACCCCAAAACTTTGTGTGGTCAAACATGCCCGAGTGGTGAGTTTGGCCCCTGAGCTGCCAGTTTTATAACCTTTGTCTGAAAGAACCCAGGGGAATCAGTCAGGCTGGCTATCTCGTCTTAGTCATTAGGAGGCAAAATAACTTTTACACAAATGATGAGCTCCAAAGGAAGGAGAAATAAGAGCTATACAAAGTAGTTGCCAAGGTAACATCTTGCTGATCAGAAAGGGATGGCCATTGGGTTTTATGTAGACGCAGTGGGAGAATGAAACATAATCTTTCTCTGTATTCTTTCTGTTTAGGATCAGTGAGGAAATGGAGGTGGATGCAGTGTGGCTGCCTAAGATTAGCAGGAAGCAATTCCTTTCCCATTTGGAGAGACCCCAGTGAGACCTGATCACCAACTAACAACATATGGAAGTCACACCATTAAATCTTCCAATTTGCCAGCAGCAAATCAATGAACTCCAATATCTGCTGCCTTAAGCTAGCATCCAGGGGACTCTGGATAAGCTATTTGATATCTGAATTGTAGTGAAGCTTTCTCTTAAGCAGGGGACAGAAGATTGTATTAAGCCATGAGAGAAGAGAGGTAAAGTTTTGTGAAAGAGAGTTGGTTGTTTTAAATTGCATCTTTACTTAAATGTCTCAGAAAACTATTAGTAATTAGTGTTTTGTTGTATATTTATACTAACAAATTAACATGACAGGGTTTTATATTTTATTTCATTTAATTGAAGCTGGACTTAATTTTTTATTATGAAAACAGGACATTGTTCTAGAGCTAGCCAAACTTAGGCAGTCTCTTTGCTCTGGGCAAGATCATATTTTGGTATGCTTTCAGCACAATGAGATGGAAATTGTAGAACACAAAAGGATGCTTGCCTGAGGAGTTTTACTTTCTCTTTAATCCTTATCAAATTTCCAGATATTACCTGTACTGCCTTGGCATGCTGCCTGAAGGTGGGCTTCTTTGACTGTATAAAGAGTTTTGGGCCCAAGAGGTGGTTTGACTAACTTTGCTCTGCAGGCAAATAACAGGGCGTTACCTATGATGCAGTCAAGCCTCTTTTCCCACTTAACCAATGTATTTCTGAGATCTATCTCATCCCTTTTAATAACTGCATAGAATCCTGGACATTTGGAGGCCTCCAAATATTGGTTGTCATTTATGGTAACTTCTGTTTTGTTATTATGATAATATTGAAATAATTATCCTAGCAATCCACTTTTGTTTATATGTGATATAGCATTTTTGAAGAATAAATTCCTCTATGTGAAAATGAAGGGTCAAAGTATATATGGGTTTGAAATTCTAATAGTTGTTACCTAATTGCCCTAAGATGGGATTATAACAATTTCCATTTCCATTAATAGTTTATGAAACTGCTGGTTTCCACTCTGCCTTACTTCATGTTATAAAATTTCTAATCTTGTCCAATTTGGTATGGAAAAAATAGCATTTCATCGCTCCAGTTTGTTTTCCTTTCATTATGAGAGAGTTTGAATACCCTTTCATGTTTTAAAGACATTTGCATTGCCTTTTCAGTGAAATATCTCTTCATATACTTTGTAAAAACTGTTAGCATTTTTTTTGTCTGTTAAAGCTCTTTATATATTAAGCAATGTAGCCTTTTTGTCAATAAGGTTGGTTTAAAAAATAAATATTCTAAGTATTCATAGTCTTAGCCTAAGGTACCTGGAGAAAGTCTAGACAATGGATATACACATCTAGCTGTCCAGGGAAAACTGCATGAATCTCAGGCACAGGGGATAACCCAGAAAGACCTGCACATGAAAATCTATAAAGTGAGACAAAATCTTAAGACTATCTGCCCACGATTTACCGAGTGCTTAGGGCAGGGAGATAGGCACAGGTGATGGTTGGAGGAGGTGGGTGAATGTGCGCTGGGTGGGAAGACAGGGCGAGGTCTGAGGTGGGATTAGCAGAGTGATGTGTGTGGGCATCTCAGGCTAGAACGCTCATGGCAGGGTTTCTTTTCATTCTTATTAAGGACAGTCCTTTTGTTCCTGGAGAAAACGTTTTTCTGTGGTGTTGTGGGAAAATAATTCCAGGGACACACACATAGGAGGATCTTCAGTGATAGTGGCAAGATTTACTAGAGTGAAAAAGATAGTATGTCCTCGGAGAGGCAGAGAGCGGGCAGGGTAGAGTAGCAGCTGCATGGACTCAGAAAAGGAAGTTACTGTTCGCTGCTCCCCTGGTTGCCGGTCTTGGGGGGACCTTTAAAGTTTAGGAGAAAAGAAGGTGCTGGAGAGAAAGGCACGGGCGTGCTCTGAGGAGGGCACGTGTTGGGTTCTTTGTCTAGCTTCCATTTATTTCCGTGGGTTAGAGGCAAGAGCAGGCTTTCTCTCAGCTATCCAATCTCTTTCCTGGATCTTCTGGGGCCTGTACTCTTCCCCTATCAGATATTCTTCCCAGATTTTCCCACGCTAGTCCCCGCCCCCTTTTATGGCCACCCTCTAGGCTTCTACTGCGCATGCCTCATAGTTCTGCTTCATCCTTTTAGCTTCTACTGTGCACGCGTTTATCCCACTGCACCATCTTGTCTTCTACTGTGCATGTGCGCAGCGAAAGGCATTTCCCTAACCTGTTTCCCTGTTAATCCCGCTGACAGGTGCCCATTGCTCCCTGGGGTGACTGAAAAGTGTCATTCCTGCCCACGAGGACGCTGTGAAACTGTCCTTTCCCAGCTAATCTGGCTTAAGCAGATGTCTGGTTCTGTTGTTCCCTTCCTTTTTTGTTAATATCTAGCTAACCGCCTCCCGCAAAGTGTTGCCTCACTGTTCTTGCTTGTGCATGGAGAACGTTGTTTTCCTGCGGATCCCCTTTCCAGGCCAGCACCTGGTTCTCTTGGGGAAAACAGGCAGGTTTTCTTTTGAATACCCTGTGTGGTCCCCACATGAGACTTTTCCTCATTTTGGGCCCCAGGCTGGCCTAAAGCTCTCCGTAAAAGCTCAAGGTAAAGCCGCAGAGTTAACCCAATTTTCCTCCTTTGGTATTTATAAAAAGGAACACTTTAAAACCTTGAAATTTACTTAACGAACAACAAAAGCCTTTGCTCCATTAAATCCTTCCCGGAGATGGTTCTTTCTTCTTAAATAGTCCACTTTTCAGACTGGAAATCACCCCAAATCCTCAAATGGCCCTGTGTTTTTCACGTGTGATTCTAGCAAATTGCTCTTTGCATGATGCCTTGGTAGGGACTCGCTTAAGAACTAGATTTGTTACTGTATTTACTGACATTTTAACATGACGTTTTCCGCTGCCTAAATAATTGTAATATTTACCTGAAAAAAGCAATAAAAATAATGAAAAGGTACCTGCAATTATTCATATCTCAACATTACAAGCCTTAATTTCCTGCCTGTGGCAAGATGAATGACTCATTTTTAAAAGTCATCTGTAGCTACTAGGAGTCTATGGTGATGTATATAGATGGTTTATAGATTGGGAAAATCAATGACTATTGAAGGTTGTTAAGATAGGAGGTGTGATTATAGAATAATGAGATCAGCTAAAAAACATTGGATCTCAGACATCCAAGTGGTAGGAAGAAAATGAGGGCTAGAGGGGTGGGGGAAGTAACTTGGTCAAAGTCTTGTACCAAACAGTAGAGCAGTATTTTTCCTGTGTCTAAGATCTGCTCTTACCCACACGCAGTTCCCTTTGCCCTTACCACAGGCTTAGGAAGTGGCTTTGCGGGAGCAGAGGACTGTGAACTGGGCTTACGGGGATGGGCTCTTTGGTTTTACCTGGACTATACCTACTCCGGGAGAGGCCAGTGACCGGTATTGCCATTCTCAGTAGCTTAGCTTCTAGGTTAGCCAACTTGTAGACAGAGAAGGAAGCCCTTGTAATTTTAATGAACATAAAAATGCTTATTTGATTAAAAAATACTTATTTCTCCTGATAGAAACTGCTATCATTATGGTCTCTCCTTAAGGAATTATAAGTGTAAAGATGCATTTTAATGGGATAAGTACTCTTTTACTGGGAGGGATAATGAATTAATTAGGAAAATAAACATGTAAGTGCTATATCCTCCCTTCCCCTGTATCTGATCTCAATAACCCACATTCATTTTTATGCCTCTAAGTTTTTGCTCATATTATTCTCTTGACCTGAAAAGACCTTCCACCCTAGATAAATGTCAATTTTCAAAGGCTCAGATTAAATATCACTTCTTTCTATGATTTTCTTGATCCTTCCTCCCAAGTAGAAGTAGCACCGTATATAAATCTGTACAATTTACTTGCAGTGATTATAAACCTCCTTGTTCTACAGAGAGTTGGAGATATTTTACCAACATACCTATGAAAGGATAAAGGATGATTGAAAGTCAGTTGAAGGTCAAGGGGAAACTGGGGCAGCAAAATAGATGCCAACCACCCACTCTCACAAAGTTGCTAGAAGAGGACTTCGAATTTGGTCCTGAGCTTCTAGCAGCTAAAGCAAAAATGGAAACAATGAGTTATATTATTTTGCTGTATCCGTGCAACAAAATCAAATGAGCTATTCTGAGAAAGCTCTTCCTGATTCTGAGATCTGAGAGGAACTTCTCCCTGGGTCCTTAGAAAATGAGTACACTGTGATGTAGGGGAGGACACTCCCAACATTCCTACTTAAGGTACATATTTAAATTTATTCAGCAGTTTTTAAAATGTTGCTCAATCTAGGCACATGATGAGACAGCAAGGTTCAGCTGAGTAAAAGCAGTTCCACTGAGGTGTGAAAACAGGCCATGGATCATGTTGTTTTAGTTCTCCATAGTTTTTTTTTAAAGTCTGAATTATGCTTCTGTGTACGTGAATAGTAAATTTCTGGACATCTAAAGTAATAAATGGGCTGTTTTTCTTTTAGGTAAACCTCCATAAATTATTTACTGTAAGTATAGTTGATAAGGAGGATATGACTGAGAGTTCAAGGTTGCAATTTTTCCCAGTAAGAACCAAGAGTACAGATAACCTGCAGCCAATTGAAGACAGATCTTCATGGTTTGTCAATCAATCTGTCAGGGTGTACCCGTAATGTAGCACTTATCACTTTGTTTTATAGACATCTGTGTCCCTAGCATAACTGCATACTCTTCAAGGGCAGGAACTATTTCTTTTTCATCTTTGCATCTAGCTAGCCCTTAGCATAATGCCTGAAGCATAGCATCTCCATAATAGACTTTGTTGAATCAAATCAACTTAAAAGCTTCCCAGTGCTGCTTTGCAAAAATAGGAGTCTTGAGAAGACAAGGGCAGGGAACATATGATAGCTGAGCTTTGGAGGAGGTGCAAAGGCAAACAGGTAGGGAAGGACAGGAACTGGGAGTACAGTCTGAGAAAGCAAGTCTCGATGGGGTGTCTCAGGGAATGGTGGTGAGTGGGCCCTTACATGTAGAGCAGACAACATTAGGGCTTCAGGAGATTAAAATGGGGGGGACTGCAAGGTGTTCTAAAAGAGCAGGTGGGATGGGGAGGTATGGAAATGACTGGAGAAAACCTTTTTCTATTGTGCCAGCTGTTGTCTGTTGTTAGTCCTACTCCCACCCTTATTTCCTCTCTCCTAAATTGCAGGCTGCTGGAAACCATTCCAGATCCCCTTGGTAGCTGGACTCTAGATAGGATCTGTCAATGCAAGCACTCCTGGGGGATTGGAAAGCGGTAGGAAGGGAAGGCCATTCATTTGGCTTTGACAGTGGTAGCAGTGGGTGGTGCCATGGGTGACTAGGGCTTCAATAGCATCGGTGATGGTTCCAGCATCATCAGTAGGAGCTTGTGTGCCTGGGTTTCTGCTAAGCAGCTATAATCAATAGCCTCCAAGATGCCCTTTAGTCATCTTTGCCTCTTGGTGTTCATAGCCTTGTGTAATCTTCAACTCCTGGGTAATTTGCTGCTAAGCAATAGAATATAACAATGTTGAGGGATGCCACTTCTGAGATTGGTTACAAAAGATTTTGCTAGAAGACTCTCTCTACTGCCTGCTTGGCTTGCATGCCTTAATGAAGCAATTGCCATGTTCATGAGACTCATGTGGCAAAGAACTGAGGGTGGACTCTGGCCAAGAGCCAGCAAGGAACTGAGGTCCAACCCTACAAGGAACTGAATCCTGCTAACATGAGCCTGAAACTGTGTCCTTCTCCATTTGAGCCTTCAGATGAATATAACCTAACTGACACCTTGATCGCATCCTACCAGACACCTTGGAGCAGAGAAAGGACTCAGCCAAGCCATGCCCAGATTCCTAACCTGCAGAAACTGTGAGATAGTAAATGTGTGTTGTTTCAGTTCATTCTGTTTTAAAATGATTTGTTACACAATAGCAATTGATACCGAATACAATGGCAAACCCATCCGTTCCAACATCTGCAGCAAGTGTGTGCTGGTGGACTCTGGGGAGAACCCCATTCACCCCTTTGTTCCTCTAAGTATAGGGGCAATGGCAACTGCAGTTGCCAAACGTGAGGTAATGCTGCATTCCTTTTACCCAGAGCTTTCAGCACCTTTGTCATTCTTTCCCTGAGTGAAATCCCCTCTGCCTGAAATATCTGAATGGTGCCTGATATAGCCACATAACTATTTTTCATGGGAAAGAGATAAAGGAAAGGATCACATTATTCTAAATGCAGTTATGTTTTTTTAGATGTTAAAAAATGGTGATGCAACTTTTAGTGCTATTTTTTAAAAGCGAATAGAGGTTTGCTTCTCTGCAGGCCTTGGTTTCTGGGGAAGGCTGACTTCAAAAGGTGGAGTCATCTGTACCTTCTTTCCAGGGTGTAGTTGGTATATATCTCTGTCCTCCTGCAGGCAGCAAAGGCAATGCATGAGGGATTCTGAAGGACACACAGTGGTTTCTTCTCCATTTTCATGTGAGTCCATGGAAGTGCAATCACTGCATGCTTCCTGTAACCAGAATAAAATAATACAGCACGTGTATGAAAGCAAACTCTTAACTCAGCAGGCAAATAACCATATCAACTCCATCCCCCCTGGAGACCATGAAACTAGAAAGAAACCTACATATCGGGCCAGAGCAGACCTTGATGAGGCTCAAAGGAGAGGTGGCAGAGTCAGAACTACACAGCAAAAAACCCAGTCAGAGGCAGCAAAAACTGTAGCTTGACAACAAAGGGAGAGAAAAGACGAAAGAGGCCGCATCTACCCACCCACGGAACATCCAGTGAAGAAAATGAGCTGCACTTCTCCCACTGGAAGGTTTGCGGGGAGGAGACACTCAGAAAATCCGTGGGGGCAGAAAATTAGGTAGTTTATCTGAAACAGGAAAAAGGAACTAACGTGTGCTTTTGATATATGGCTCAGAGTGAGAACAAAGGCATAACACCAACGTATACTTGACATTGGAGGGGTGCCTTTTAATCCAAAGATCTCAAAATAGTTTGAGTCTATTAACTGACTTGTGAGACAGTTACATTATTACTTGTTCATTTCTATGCTGCCTTTCCCCCCCTAAAATTTGCTAAGCATTTTACACCCCAAATATATCAGTTATTCCCCACATAATCTGGTAACGTACGATGTGGCCCTTCCTGTTTAACACATGTGGAAACTCACCTTCAGAGAAGTTGCCGGACATATTGAGGATCAGAGGAGGATAGAAGGTGAGCAATGAATATATGAACACTGAATAAGGAATGGGGAATTCTGTGGAGACAGCTCAGTCTTTTCTCTGGCTAGTTCTTCATGCCATCTGCGGAAGGCAGAATAACAGCCCTCCAAAGATGTCCATGTCCGCCCTGACCGGTGTGGCTAAGTGGATAGAGCATCGGCCTGCAGACTGAAGGGTCCCAGGTTCGATTCCGGTCAAGGGCATGTACAGTGGTTGTGGGCACATCCCCAGTAGGGGGTGTGCAGGAGGCAGATGATCGATGTTTCTCTCTCGTCGATGTTTCTAACTCCCTATCCCTCTCCCTTCCTCTCTGTAAAGAATCAATTAAAAAAATTTTTTTAAAAAAAAGATGTCCATGTCCTAACCCCTGGAACCTGTGAATGTGTTACTTTACAGGGCAGGGAGACTTTGAAGATGTGATCAAATTAAGCATATTGAGAAAGGAGATAATCCTGGATTATCTGGGTGGGTGCAGTGTAATCACAAAGGTCTTTGTACGAGAAAGAGAAGGTAGGAGAGTTAGAGGAGATGTGATGAAAGCAGTGATTGAAGTGATGCGAGGTCATGAGACAAGGACTGTGGGCAACTTCTAGAAGTTGGAAAGGAAAGAAATATTCTCCTCTAAAGTCTCCTGACAACCCAGTTTAGTATTTGTCTTCCAGAACTATAAAATAATAACTTTGGGTTGTTGGAAGCTGTTAAGTTTGTGGTCATTTGCTACAGCAGCAATAGGAGACTAATACAACTTCTTTGAGGAGTGGACATCTGGATGAATCCCTGACACTAAAACCCAAAATTTCATTTTCTGAATTACTTGGGTAACGCAATTAAAGATTTTTTTGGGGCAAGAATGACTTGGGTATTTATTTATGACAATAATGGATTTAATGACTTGCAGGAAAGGAGCAATGGCAGCAACCACAGTAATAGCAATGGGGAGTAGCCATTGAGGTTTAATATGTGCCAAGTGCTGCGTCAGGCTCCGGATGTGCCTCCTGTCTGGTTTCTTATAACAGTTCTCCGAGGGAATAATTGTCCTCATGTTACAGAGGAGGACACTGAGTCTGAGAGAGCCATGTAGTTAGTCACTGCTAGGATTACTACCACTGTTGTAGTTTCTCTTACTACTATTACCATTGCCTACCTCTGCTACCATCATTATTATTTCAATTACTGCCATTACTGCTACTATTACTACTACTGTTACTACAACAGTTACTATGGTCACTACCATTACCACTACTGTCAAAGTCCAGGCATAGCTTCTATTAAAATATATATGCAAATGCTTCTATGATAATAAACATGCAACATAGACTTTTGTACTTTCAAAAAGGGGTGGCTACAGCAAGGTCTCAGATCATCCTAGGTTTGTCTGACAGTACTTCCTCAGACAGCTGTTGCCATCCTTTTGCTACTGCTCAGGCTGGGACAAAGTGGCTGTCATTGCTCTGAGCTCTCTGAGGTAGCAACTCTGCTTGCTTCACTAATCCTTGTCAGTGACAAATGCTCCTCTAATCCATTCCCAATGGCCCTTTGAAATGGACAAACAACCCCACAACCATGAAATATCATGTTTTAAATAGAAGGCGCTGTGTCAAATGTCATCAACAGCTCAGTCATGGGGCTGCTGATCTCAGACTGATTCAGACAGTTGGGGATGATAAGAAGAACGGACCTTTATAAAGTGCTTATCAGGTCTTAGCAAGTGCTTTTTGAGGCTCTAAACACAGATTGACTTTTTAACAATTGATTTTAGAGAGACAGGAGGGGGGAGAGAGAGAGAGAGAGAGAGAGAGAGAGAGAGAGAGAGAGAGAGAGAGAGAAAGAGAAATTTCACTTATTATGCATTCATTGGTTGATTCTTATATGTGCCCTGACTGGGGATTGAACCTGCAAGCTTGACATATCCAGACGACTCTCTAACCAACTGAGCTACCTGGCCTGGGCCCACAGATGGAGTTTTTTTTTTTAACCCTCCACAAAACTGTATGAGGTATTTTATACTATTAATCATATTTTACACATGAGAACACTGAGGCGCAGAGAAGTTAAGACTCTTGTTCAAGTCAACACAGTAAGTGGAAGAGCTGGAATTTGAACAAGCAGTCTAACTCCATGGAAGATGCTGCTGGCTACCACAAAGCAACACCCTGGCTTCACTGTTCACAGCATTCTAGTCAAAGGAGATCAAGGCCTAGTAAAGACAGCTGCCCTTCGTAGGTGCTCAAGAAATGTTAGACCAGTGAGTGAATGAATAAATAAAGAGTAGAAGAGTGAGAGTAACCTAAATTGTCATCTGTGTGAGTGAAGAAAGGAGGTGGCATTATGAGGGTTCTCAACCAAAGGGACAACTCAGTTATCATCAGGAACACATTGGAGAGGGAGTCACAGAGGTCCAGAAGAAATTGATGAAGAGGTATGTACAGAGGTCTACTTTGCTGGAGATCTAGGGAATTTGTCACTAGTTTTTCAGATGCTAAGGATGTTCCTGGGCTTTCTGGGCCATCTGGTGGTTGGGGAAGCAGAAGGCAGTTCGGTGGCAGGAGGCACGAGGACTTCTGGACACCTGGCCTTTCCTTGGACCTGCTGTGACACATGATATGGCTCCATCCGCTACAAGTCAGAACCTTTCTCTGATGAGGAGAGTGATTTGTTTGCTTCTCTTAGGTATTAAAAATTGTCGTAGAATTTTAGTTTTGGAAAACTCCTTAAAGGTCAAGCCTTATCAATTTACTGCTTAGGAAACTGAGTTCCAAAGGGGTCAAGTGACTTCACAAGGCCTCTAAACTAGAAAGGGGCAAGTTCCCCTGATTCTTCAGGCACTAAACCACACTGTTAACTATGGTTGGTAGGTTTGTTTGCCCTGCCCTGTGACAGTCCCTTGCACTGACTTACCTGCTGTGGTGTTTCAGCTAAAAAGGCTGGCTTGAGCCAGGGTCACAGGCATACTTTGCCTTTCATAACATTGCATATAATAAAGATCTAATTAGCTAACTAATCTACACTGCATTCTCTTGATACAAGGTCATACAACTTTCATCTTTAAGATGGACAAACTAAGGTAGTTTGCATTTTTCTTCATTTAATATTTAAAACCTCTTTATAAGAGGAAGCAGCCCCAAAGAATTCTATTTGCACTTACATTAATATCACTTAATTAAAAACATTTTCAGCATTTTAACAAATAGAACTACTACCTTAGCTGTAATATATGTTCTTCTAGCAGCAAAATGTTGCCTCTTTATATAGTTAACAAATGTGAACGTCATAGGATCGTAATAAATTATTTAGATAGAGGGTATTTTAATTATTATTTTCCTCAATAAATTCTAAAATTCAATTCCAAAGCAACTAAGATGACTTAGTTATGTATAAATGTTTCACACTGGACTCATTTTGGCTTTATGGAAGTGACTACATTACTTTATTAAAATTTTCCTTTGCCTGTAATAAGGGAGAAAGGAAGAGAACACTGTGTCATTTAATCACTCATTCTGTCCTGCTTAGCATGTTAACTTCTCTGTAATTATTGTACTTTCCCATAGTTTCTCCTCCTGAATAGAAAATATCAAATATCCTCTCCAAATCTTCACTCTAAGTATTACTCTTATCTGACATAAAACAGTGATTAAAGTAACTCATATCTAGAACCAATTTGACAATAAAAATTTCTTGTCTAATTCCAATGGTTCTATCCTGTTATTGATTTTCCCTACTTTGATAATTCAGCACTAGTTGGGGTTTTCTCTAGTTTAAAAGGGGAAAAATTTATCCCTACTCTCACCAAACATTTTTACTTATAGGTGACCATTTGGCCAAAGTCCATAGATTCTGCAGTATTTTAATCCAGATGGGTAATCTAGTTTTAATACCTTTAGGTTGTGGATGGGCACACACACTTTTGCTGGTTCATGGCTTACAATTTGACCTGATCCCAAGATTCTCTCTATTTCCCATCCCTCTTATATTTCTCTCTTCTATTATTTCATTATTTGACCTTGTGGGATTGGCATGAATTAGCACAAAAAACGAAACTCAAATGTCTGGTTTGAAGCCCCTTTCTTCCTCTGTGGAGCTCACAGCAGAGACAAACGTAGCTCCAGGAAGCTCTTCCTTTTATTTTTGACCTCACCAAGGACCCACTATTATTTTTATAGATGGAGATATTAAGACAAACCAGCTTGAGACTTGCTTGAGGTTATATAGTGAATCAGGATTGCAGTCAAGAAGAACAAAATAGGAATAAAAGTAGGTTAAATAAATAAACTCACTGCCCCAAACACAGTGTTAGCTGAAAATGTGAGTATAAACCTCAAGGAGGGCTTAAGTAAAGTTGTGGATAAGAAAACCTTAATAAGAGCTTAAGGACATTTAGGGAGTTGCTTCTAAGCTTGTGAGGTCGTGATTATGGAGGAAGTGGCAACTCTTTCCTACAACATGTCTCTTGGTACTAATGTCAGACAGTTGGTCTAAGCCGGTGCGGCAATTCTTATTTTGTTGTTTCTCAAAACCCCTTTTGGTGTTTTATCTACTGGAGCGTTCACTTGAGACAAACAGCTTATGTACTCTTTCTAGCCAAGCAGAAAACAAAATGAATGAGAAAATCGCCTAAGAAAATCTGTCCTCCTGATTTCCCCCATGAAAGTGGCTGGAGAGTCAGTGTTGCCCTGACAGAGACCTGTGCAGGCTGCACCAATCCTTGTCAACTGCTTGGCTTGTTGTGGGGATGGTGGCAGCTGCTGCTTCTACTTCTTCAAAATAAAAACTGCAAGTAAGTATATGTAAAAAGTGTATCCATCCTAATTTATCTTGCCAGCTGTTTTCCTGGTGGCATTAGATTAGCCATGCAAATGCAATATTTTCTGAACCTTATTGAAATCCAGATTTGCCTAGTCAGTGGCTTCATTTATTTATTTATTTTAAATATATTTTTATTTATATGTTTTTCTTATTTTTATGGACATTTATTATATACCAGGCATGATGCAAAAAGCTTTATATATTATCTTAGGCAGTTTGGGCTGCTATAACAAGATACCAGCTCTGGAAGTTGGGGGGGTCCAAGATCAGGTGCCAGCAGGTTTGCAGACAGCCGTCTTCTCATTCTATTCTCACATGGTGGAGAGAGTGAGCCTGGTCTCCCTCTCTTTTTATAAGGACACTAATTTCATTATGGGGGCTCCACTCTAATGACCTCATCTAAACCTAATTACCCTCAAAGGCTCCACCTCTTAATAGCATCCCATTACGGGTAGGGTTTCAACATATGAATTTGGGGAGACACATACATGTAGTCCATAATGCAAAGGCTATCTGGTGCTCTGATCTCGCCTTCACTGTTTATATATTCTCATTGGCAGTTTTCAGCAACACTTAGCTTCTTTACTCACCAGGCTAGGGCAGTGGCTGGCTTGCTGTCTCTTAAAAGGTCTGGAGTCTCTACAGTTAAAGGATCCATCCTGGGAACATCTTCACCCAAGTTCAGCTTCCTGCAATAAAGGCAAAGCTCACTTTTCTTCCAGTTGCACAACTTTGCATTTCCTGTTGGATTTCTTGCCATTTCCTACTTTGGTCTTAAAGGATATCTCTTGTGCTCATTTTCAGGCCTGGGGTTCTTGGAAGAACTCTACCATGTTATCAGTCATTCCACTTCCTTAGTTACTCTTGGGAATTCACCCCACCAGAGGAATAGAAAAATCTCTCACACATAGAGTGGCAATAATAAACATATGAAGAAAAGACTTTACATTTTCTGTATGCCTTTCTCACAGTGGTTCTCAACCTTCTGGCCCTTTAAATACAGTTCCTCATGTTGTGACCCAACCATAAAATTATTTTCGTTGCTACTTCATAACTGTAATGTTGCTACTGTTATGAGTCGTAATGTAAATATCTGATATGCAGGATGGTCTTAGGTGACCCCTGTGAAAGGGTCGTTCGACTGCCAAAGGGGTCGTGATCCACAGGTTGAGAACCGCTGTATTATTATAAGATGTAAAATAGGAACCTTGAATAACAATGAGCTTTTTCGGAAAGCATACTTTTTTCCCTTAGGGTATCCTCCATTCTGTGCTTCAGTCTCATATTCATGGAACCTTAGAATGATGGATATCAGTTATGACGTTTTGAGTTGCAGGTAACAGAGATTAGCTCTGACTCTGTGGTCATACTGCTGTTGCAAATACATTTAACCAACCCTGGATCTTTGCTTCACTTGTTCAAAATTCAGGTGAGTGTGAGCATCTGACAGGCTGAGCTTGACTGTGAGCCAGCATGCCTACCAGGGCGTGGGGAGAGGAAGGATGTAGCTTCCTCTTGGGAGCTATTGGGAACCCTCTAATATTATGCTCAAGGGATTCTTCAAAACCAGGAGGAGGCAGGTTGGATGGTAGGCTGCCATCAAATAAATAAATAAACAAATAAAAAGACAATAAAGACAAATGACTTCAATGGAAGATAAAAATAATCCCAGAGCCAGTCTCATGTATTTCCTCAGGACTGTTATTTCTTAATCTCAATTAGTTCTCAATCTCTATAGTCCTCCCTTTTGTTCTCTTTCTTAAATACACACTTTTTAGGTTAGCAATGGCCTTAATACTGTCACCATTTTATACCAGACCATACAGTTGCTGCTAGCGTGTAGAGTCAGAATTGGATTCAGAAGATTGATGTCCTCTTCAGGCTGCAGACCATCTGATTACTGGATCTCCTCTGGGCAATGAAGCTGCCTCTTTTTCTCCTCTCTCGACCGTCAAGCTTGCACCACAGTAATAATATTTAATAAGAGCCGCAGTAAAACTATGTCATTGCTTCTCTGATGGTCAGAGTGGAACGCAGCTGCAAATAAAACAGGAGTGATTGTCATACAGATAATACAGTTGTTTTAGTTCTTTCACCTTGAGAAAGGATGAGGTAGCCTGAATGTTGATTGATGCTTGTCTCTCATAGCCGACTGGAATAATACATTAGGTGTTTGGGTGAAATTGTGAGGGGCACTTGATCATGTATTAAACATTTCTGGGCTATTTGCTGCTGTACATTCTGACAGGATCTTATAAAACAGTCTCGCTAGTTCAGGGTAAAGGAAACAAAGCCTTGGTGGTTTTGCCTGCTTTATTGGAATCAGGTGACTCTTTTCCTGAGGCCATCCATGCACTTTGCCACATTCCTCTGTCTTTTTCTCATGTCCTCCCAGGATAAGTGAAGATAATGTAATACAGGAGAACCTCATTTAAAAGGAACTTCTACATACAGAAATCTGAAGTCCCCAAACAGGGAAATTGTGGGGAGGTTACTTACATTAGAAAATAATTTTCTTTTTGTTTTTATAAAAGGATTCACGTTAGGATTTCTGTAAATAGCCAAGTCCCTTACTGGATTAAAAATGTGACTGAAATGCTCTCTCACAAATACATCTACACGAAAACAAGCCGTGTTTTATGTCATCCAATTTTATAACTGAAGAACTGGGACTAATTCAGAAAATAGTCATAGAAACTTTGTGTAGCTTTAGAAAGAGGATCTAGTTTAGCATATTTTCACTCCCTTACTCTCAGAGAATAACTTCCATGGAAATAGAGGGCTGGTACCCTTCTTTCCAAAAACCTAGAAGATTTCTGCATTAAGTCATGACATATCATAAGGTCATTCTACTATTCATGGTGACATTTTCAAACTATGTTGTGAATAGGATATCACATTGATGGCATGATTTTTCTGCCTTGGAACAAAGAATTTTGGCAAGTTTGACTTCTAAAAATAAAGTACATTCCAAAAAAATGACTGTCTTTAGATTCCTAGTTTGTAATTTAGAGAAGACATTTCACTGTAACCTTCCTGGGCCTTAGTCTCCTCACCTGCAAACCAAAGGTTTTTTTTTAAATTGAAATATAATTGACATATAAATTGCATTTTATTAGTTTCAGATGTACAACATGACTTAATATTTGTATATATTGTGAAATGATCATAGTAAGTCTAGTTACCATCCAAAATGAAGATTTTGTAGATAACCCCTGAGGCCTTTTATAGCTCCCAAATTTACTACCTAGTTCTTTATAAGATCACATGAATCTTATGATTCTGAGATTCTATCCCCTTTCCTTTGCTTAATTCAAATCCTACATTAAATCACTGGTGGATTTATTCTATGCTTTATCTTCTCTTCTTATAAATATACTTCCTTAGCATTTATAAAGCCTGTGTTCAGACTTGTAGCTAGTTAGAGGTCTAAAGAACAGAGCAAAAGAATGTTAGGTATACCTAAATATTGTTCTTTTTCTATTGTAACAAGGAATGAAATCTTAGAGGTGCAAAAGGAATCCTATATAATAAAAGGCTAATATGCAAATTGTCCCTTTGACTGGGAGTTTGACTGGGAGTTCAACCAGGGGGCGGGTGGGCTGGCCAACCTCCTGCATCCCCACCCCCAACTGGCCTGGCCCAATAGGCCCCTATTGGGGTGGGCCAGCCAGGCCCCACCCATGCACGAATTTGTGCACTGGGCCTCTAGTAAAAGTATAAGGGAGAAAAACTCATAGAGCCAATGAGCAGGTGAAGGACTTGAAGCAGCTGTGCTGGTTCCTCATTATCCTGAATAAGTTCTGTGTCTTTTGGGTTCAAGTAAGATCATCTGGTTAGGAGGCATAATGAAACATGGACATGGAATCAACATTCTTTAGAGAATTGTTGCTCGAGAGAGCCACATTATGGTCAGTTCTGAATCCTGAAAATTTATTTTAGCCAAGTAGAGGTGAATATAGAACTTTACACATAACCTTGAGCAATGACTTCTGACACTAACTACCCAGACTTAGGCCAACTTTACAGGTTAAGGGCACAGCCTTCCACAAGACTGTTCTACTTCAGACTCCAGCCACAAGCTCAGGGGTTCCCAGGCCATGCTCACTTATGATCAATTCGATACACATTTAGGGGTTTCCACTAATTTAGGGTAATTTGCTAGAATGACTCACAGAACTCAGGAAAGTGCTATACTTGTGATTACCGTTTTATTATAGCAAAGAGGATAAAAATCAGAACCAGCCAAAGGAAGAAATGCAGAGCATGAGGTGTCTTCTCCCTGTGGAGTCAGGCTGCATCACTCTTCCAGCCCATTGATGTGTAATAATATACACAGAACTGCCAACCAGTGAAGGTCACCTGGGCTTCTGTGTCTGGAATCTTACTGGGGCTTCATTACATGGGCATGGTTAGTTGAATTATTGGCTGAAACGTTGAATTCAATCTCCAGTCCCCTTCTCCTTAAGTGGGACTCATATCAGGTGATGTAAATCCCGAGCCCTCTGATCACAGGTTGGTCTTTCTGGTGTGGCCAGCCCCCATCCTGAGTGATGTCATTAGCTTAAATTATTTAGGGCTTGCCTTTAGGTAATGGCATAAACTATCAGGGCCCGCTGGGAGTAACAAGGACACTATTACTCCGTAAATACCAAGGATTTAGAGGCTCTATTCCAGGCACTCAGGACAAAGGTCATTCAAATTCTTTATCATATAACACCTTGCTTTTGCGTTTCTCTGTTCTGTAGACTTTTTAAGGCTACAAGTTGCTAGTTCTAGTTATCTTTCTCTGACAGGAACTTCAGGGCTGGGTTGAGGTAATTGTTTGGGTTAGAGACCAAGTAGCAGAATGGTAACAGCATGGGCTGTTGTGGATTGCTGTGCGTGGGGCAAATTGGATTGGCGCCACGAGAAACTCCCAGCCCCCAATAGCTCGGGCCTCTGGGCCTCCTGCAAGCCCGTCGACTTGTAGCCACACGTGAAGTTCACTTTCCTAACTGCATCTCCGGAGGCCCCTGCACCTCTGCTGGGCCAGAGCACGGTCCTCCACACCCAACCTGGCACTTGGGGAGGAAAGTCGCTTACGCACGCGGACTCGGTGTGGTGTGGGGACATATCCCTGAGGACTGGGGTTTGCTTGAAAGGTGACATGGACCAGAACTCATACTGATAAGTCTGGGATAAGGAGCCTCTGGCGACTGGGTGTTTCTTAGCCCAGGCCTCTCCATCCACCCCACAGAACTCGTGCGACCCCGTGAGACCGGGTTAACCTGGGAGAGGGGGTGGCAGCGCTTTGGTCCTGCCTCCCCAACCTCCGGTGGATCTTGAAGCTCCGTGCATCTGAGCTCATCTTCTTCCTGCCCCCAAATCTGGCCTCAGCCTTATTTTCCCTTCCTGCCCACAGTTACAAAGTGCACCCTGAAGACTCCAGCTGTGCCCTCTTCCCTCCCTGGGAAACCCCACGTCTTACCTACCCAGACCCGCCTCCGTGTGCTTACAGGAGAACATTGCCTGGCTGAGGGGCTTGGGTGAAGAAGCCAGCGCCCGTGGCAGGGTGCTAGCACCGGGCTGGGTCAGAGCGCGCACAATGCTCTGAGCCTGTTCTTTGGGGGAAGAGGTGACTTCTGAGCCCCTCAGGGCTACCGGGCCCTGCCAGGAGCTACAGCGGCCCCAGGACAATGGAACGGCGCATTTGGGGTCGATGCAGCCTTGGACTTCGGCAGAGAAGCCGGGTTGGCGCTCCAGGAGCCGGCACCAGTGGCCTCTAAAAGGAATGAAGTTTAGGCTGCTTGGCTTCATCCACCGCTCGCCAGCTTAATGGTACTTAGGCAAGTTACCTCATTTTTCCAAACTTGGATTTTCTCATCGGTAAAATGGTAGCTTATTATGGAAATAAGTTCATCTCTGTAATGTGCTTAGCCCATAGGAGAAGCTCCAGGTTTGCTATGAACGTTGCTTTTGGACTTTTGAATGAATAGCCATTGCATATTATTAAATGTTTAATTTTTGAAGGTGGTATACCCTAACTAGCTCCAGGTCAGATTTCTAGAAGTTAATCCCTTTGTTAAAGGGAAACCTCTCACAAAATCCTCATCTATGCATCTGTGCAAAGCGGAGTTTCTCTAGTTGAAGAGGGCCTGCTTCTCCAGCCACCCTCAGCTCCAGGGCATGGAGACCTATGTGAGAAAGTCCCATTGGAAACTGGTGTAGATGCCAATCTGGCTCCCTTCCAGCCTCCCCAGCCAGCTCCTGCAACAGGGTTAACAGAAGCACTTCTGTGTAGTGTCGAAGTCACGCTGTAATATTCTTACTGCAGCTTCTCTATCAGAAAACGAAGATAATGCCAGCTTTGTTATGGCAGTGATGAGATAATGTCGGTAAACTTTTTGAGCCTTTAGAGAGCAGCTTTAGGGACAAAGGCCCTTGCTGTCGTTAATTTCTAGCTTGTTTTTGAAATATGGTGTTGAAACACTAAAAAATGGGCTAGACCCTTATTCTGTGTAATTTTAGGATAGGGTGGAAGCAGTGACTTCACTAAAGAAAAAATATGCTCTGATGAATGGGGAAGACTTTTTGAATAAGAGTTATTTAGAAAGTCTTTTGGGAGACCAGGAGAAAGGAGACTATGAGGCAGCATCTACAGAAAGCTGGTCATGAAGCTGGGTGGTAACTTGGTCATTCTGGTCCTTTCTGTAATTAAATGCCCTTTGCTGAGTCCTGCGATCAACCCTTACTACAAGGTCGCTGTTCCAATACAACTACAGTAGTTTCACAGCTGGGCCTAATGTAGTCATTAACCCTATTAGGAGGTGAGAAGGCATGGCTGTTCATAGCGTGGCTCTGTCGTTAGACTTGAGTTGGTACCGTTTCTCGTATTACCAGAGGCAAGTCTGTGATTTATATGAGCATTGGAAGAATGGAAATAAGAACATCTATTTCAAAGGCTTGTTGTGAAGATAATACATGGAAAACACAGCTATTTAAACATCATCATCAGTATTATTATTTTCATTCTTTTCTCTTGTGGTGTTATTGATATAACATTATATTAATCTTAGGTGTACAGTGTAATGATTTGATATTTGTATATATTATAAAATGATCACTAAGGTAAGTCTAGTTAACATGCATCACCATACATAGCTACATTTTTTTCTCCTGATGAACTTTCAAGACTCACTCTCCTAGCTACTTTCAAATATGCAATACATTATTATTAACTATACTCACCATGCTGTACATTATATCCCCATGATTTATTCATTTTATAACTGGAAATATGTGCCTTTTGACTCCCTTTACTCATTTCACCCACCTCTGACCCCCTGCCTCAGGCAACCACCAATCTGTTCTCTATAGCCATGAGCTTGGTTTTGGTTTGTTTTTTAGATTCCACATATAAGCAGGATCATATGGTGCTTGTCTTCTCTGTCTGACTTATTTCACACAGCATAGTGCCCTCAAGGCCCATCCATGTTGTCACAAATTACAAGATTTTATTTTTTCTTTGGCTTAAGAATATTTCATTATATATGTATGAATATAAATAATTTTATTTATCCATTCATCCATCCTTGAACACTTGGGTTGCTTCCATGTCCTGGCTATTGTAAACTAGTAGCCCATTGCGTGATATTGCGCGCAGTAGGCTGCCTGCAGCTTCCGCAGGAGCCGGCGGGAACCGCAGCGCGCCGCCAGGAGCTGCTCTACTTCCACCGGAGCTGTGCGGCTTCCGTGGGAAGGTGGAAGCAAGCCGCTGGCGTCCATGGGAGCTGCGCCGCTTCCGAGGGATCCGGGAGGGACTCACGCCAATTCCGCAGGAGGTGGGAGGGAGCCGCATTGCTTCCGCGGGAGGCAGGCCCGCCGTCTCCTCTCTAGGCCTTTACTGCGGGCCAGCCCCTCTGTCCCTGTCTGCTCCCGCCTCACCTGCGCGCACAACCTCCTCCTGTCTGGTCCTGACCTGTTACGGCATCCTGGCCTAATTTGCATACTTCCTCATCTATATAATGCTGCAATGAACATGAAATTGCTGAATCACATGGTAGTTCTTTGAAAAAAATTCTGTTCAGATCCTCTGCTCATTTTTAATTGGATTGTTTGTTGTTGCTATTGAGTTATATGAGTTTTTAATATTATTTTAGATACTAACCTCTTATCAGATATATAATTTGCAAATATTTTCTCCCATTTAGTAGGTTTCCTTTTCATTTTGTTGATGATTTCCTTTGTTGTGCAGAAGCCTTTTAGTTTGATGTAGCCCCACTTGTTTATGCTTGCTTTTGTTTCCTTAGCTTATGGTGTCAATTCCAATATATCATCTCCAAGACTCATGTTAAGATGCTCACTGCCTATATTTTCTTTTAGTTTTATGATTTCTGTTCTTACACTCAAGTATATAATCCATTTTGAGTTAATTTTTGTGTATGATATGAGATAGTGGTCGTTTCATTCTTTTGCATGCTGCTTTCCAATTTCTCCAGCACCATTTATTAAAAAGTTGTCCTTTCCATATTGTATATTCCTGATTCCTTTGTCATAAATTGACCATATATATGTGGGTTTATTTCTGGTCTTTTGCTCCTCTTCTGGTCTTTCTCTTCTCTTTCTCTTCTCTGCATATCTATGTGTATGTCTTTATGCCAATACCATACTGTTTTATTATAGCTTTGTAATATAGTTTGAAATCAGGGAATGCAATATGTACTATTAATTATAAATTTATTATCATGGATGCTAAATATCTGCCCATCTATATCTAAGTTTTAAAATCACCAAGAAGTTAGAACTTGAGAGGTAATGGCCTTCCACAATTGAAAAACCTGAAGCTGGAATAGATTTTGATTTGCTCAAGGTGTCCTTGTTATTTAAGTCTTCCTTATCTGGAAACAGAGCTTCCCCCCAAATGAAGTGACCACGCACAATATTAATTCCCATTTCAGTATCCTTAGGTAATACCTCTGCTTATCTTATCCACATCTTTTTAAACTAGTCTCTTGTTGATTGCCTTAAGTTGTTAATGTCAGGCAATGCAATAAAAAGAAAAGGAAAACTGGTTGCAAAGTAAAATTATAAATCTTGCAAAGGATGCAGGATTTTATAAAGGTGACTAAAGTGGTATTGGAGAACTGTTGAATTAGAATTAATTCAACAAATATTTATTGGGCACCAATAGGTACCAGGTATTGGAAACTGGCCCTGAATAAGAAGACAGATAAAAATCCCAGCCCTCATGGACCTGCCATGCCAAATATACACAGAACCAATGACAAATGGATCTGACAGAGTTGAATCAGTCAATAACCAGAAGAGAAAAATCAGCAAAGAGGATGACATAATAGACGTTTTTGGTAATTTTAAAACCTGTCCACAAGCTGTCCATGAAAGGTAGAGCCCAATTCTTCTTCCCTTGAAAATGGGTTGGCTTTAAAGGAATAGAATGGGGGCAGAAGTGATGCTGTGTGACTTCCCAGGCAATCAGGTCATAAAAATGATAAAGATTTTGTGTTCTCTCGCAAGGGTCTTGAGGTGCCATGGAAATAATATCTAGCTACATGAAGTCACTGTGCTAGAAAGACATTGGATTGTGGGTGGGGAGGAGAGAAAGAGAGAGAGAGAGAGAGAGAGAGAGAGAGAGAAGAAGAAGAAGAAGAAGAAGAAGAAGAAGAAGAAGAAGAAGAAGAAGAAAAGAGAGAGATAAAGAAAGACCTGAGGAGGCCTTGCTGTTGGCCTCCAGCTCAGTGTTCCAAGTCCAGGTGCCAGACATAGGAATGAGCAGCTGGCAGATGATCCCAGGTCAGACTTTGACTGCTCCAGCTGATGACAAGTGGAACAGTGATGAGCTGTCCCCACTGTTTACTGCTCAAATTGTCCATTTGTGAGCAAGATAGGTGTTGTTATTTGAAGCCACTAAGTTTTGGGTGGAATCTGTCACACCGTTGTAATAACTAGAACAATGCCTCAAAAGAGAGTGTTATGAATATCAAAGAAAAATAGAGACCCATGAGAAAACTGAGGAAACCTTTGAATATTTTTGTAAAAACAACCCTCTTTATGACCATTCTGTGAAAGTTAAGCAGGAAGTGATGGATCTTAAATTGTGTTGTCATGCAGTTCTTTGTGGGGAAAATAAATGAAAAAGCCACGTTAACTTAATGTTTAAAGATGTTTAGAACTTACATTCTGTTAAATATAAGAGATAATACACATGTTCTCATAATACATACTTTCACATTTCTAAATAAAATCCTAATCCAATTCTTTCTGCTCGCCATGATTTACTCCTGGAATTTGGTCTCCATTTTCAGTGGAGTCACCTTAAGCAGCCTTTCTCACTTAATTTTCTCTGGGCATCTTGTAGCAGTGCCGGGAAGGGAAGTGGGACTGATGAGTAGTTCGGTTTATTGTTATACAGTGGCTTTCCTCTGGTGAGCTCTGGAGAAAGTATGGCGCGCCGTCCTGCAATCAACCCAAAGCATAAACAGTGACTTACGAGGAAGAAGAGTACATGTAGTGGAGCCATTGTTGTATTTAGGTGTTAGGTGATGGTCTTATCAGAGGATGCTATATAGCTAGCCAGTTGTTCCTGAAGGTTCCGGAAACAAAGGCCCTCCAATTGGTTAAAAAGGCCTTGCCTTCCATCAGCCTATAGCAACACAATCCATGGTTCACTAGAACAAGCTTTCATTTTGAAAACCAAGATGTTTGAGTATCTCAGAGTGGGTGCCACACAAAGAATAAAGGGTCAGCTGTTTAAGTTTCGGAATTGAGGTGCTTAGAGTTTTCATTTTGCACTCAGGAATCCCTTAGGATGCACCTGGTGTTCTTTGTATCGATCGCCGTCTGCACTAATGTAGTTAGGAAGAGGAGAATTTTTGCAGAACGTGGCATTGAACAGAGGGAGAATATATGAGACTGGCTGTGTTTCCTCGCCTCCAGGCATGGTTTGTTCCTTGAAGGTTAGAGCCAAGGGGATTCTTTATCTTCCAACATTTTCATTTAGGACAATCAACACCACGATTTGCAGTCTTCAGCTTTAGGGAATCTCGGACTTCAATAAAGAGGATGGTATTTTATTATTTCCTCGGGTTGTTTTTGTAACTTTGAAAAAAAATCACAGAAATACTTCTACCGACTGGATGACTGTAACAGTGCAGAACAAACCACTTGAGCCTAGTTTCACTTAGGAAAGCAATTTTCATTGTTCAAGACACTTGTAGTAAGGAAACTATTGCAAGTAAGGGTTTGGGTTTCTTCGAAACCTCTTTAAGCAGCCAGCACTTTCATTTTATTGAGTGCACAGAGAGGGAAGATTGCAAGTCAAAGGGATTGTTCATGGTAGACAGATGGAGGTCTCCAGAAGTTTGTTTTTCAAGCTCTTATTAGTCAGTGAAAACCTTGGATTTTTTTTCCCTTCAAAAATAAATCTGCCTCTGAAATCTTATAGAGATACATGTAGGGAGAGCTGCTGGTATGTGTGAGTGTGGAGTCAGTTTTCAGTCCCAGCCGTGGCTCCCTGACTGCCTCACAATGTGCCACTGAACCTGAACCTGTTGAGTCTCAATTTCCATCTCTCTAAATTGGGGGTAAGTAATAGCTTCCTTGTGGCTATGATCAGGGGCTTGCATGAGGTGACTTGTGTCGTAGACGGTACCTAGCATAAAGTAGATGCTCCGTGAGTGTTAATTAGCAACTTACATAGTCCTCTCAGCCTTACCTCTCTTATCTTTATCATCACATCGAGAGGCTGTGAGGATCAGATGTGTGTGACAGGAAAACTGTGGTGCAAGAGACAGAAGGCATATGGCTGTTCACTTCCTTGTAGGCAGTAAGGAGGGTGTCAGTAAAAGATACGAAGAGGTTGCCCTGAATGAGCGGTTTTTGAAGCGACTTGTAGAACAGCCAGGAGCCAGGTGGCCAGAAGGATTAGTCATTAGGAACTGGGTTTAAGGACTAACGTTTCTATTACAAATGTGGGCCCTACCCTTTATCCTTGGAGGCAATTTGTTGCATTTAACGGAATAGATGTGAAAGTTTTCTTAGTGTTGGATTCTTTCTCTAATTTTGTCTCTCTTTAGCCTCCTGTCTCTTTGTTTCTGTTCTCTTTCTGTCCATGTTTCCCTCTCCCTGTCTCTGCCCGTGTTGAATCTGTCTGCTTCCTTTCTCTTCTCTGAGCCTCTCTTTGCCTCTGTTTCTCTGTCTCTCTCTTTTGCTCAGAGGAAGGAGGTTTTGTTTTTTTCTATTAATCCTCACCCAAGGATATCCCCGCCCCCTCCATTGATTTTTAGAGAGTGGAAAGGAGGGGAAGAGACAGAGAAACGTTGATGTGAGAGAGACACATTAATTGGTTGCCTCCCACATGTGCCCTAACCAGATCCAGGGATCGAGCTTGCAACCTAAATATGTGCCCTTGACTAGAACCGAACCCAGGACCTTTCAGTTTGTAGGCTGATGCTCTATCCACTGAGCCAAACTGGCTAGGGCGAGGTTTTCTTTCTTACATTTCTATTTGATACAAAAAAAAAAAGTGAAAAAGCAATCCCCCCCCCCCCATCCATCGCCTAAATAAGAGACCTTGGATCCTGATACCATCTCCTCACGTTGGCAGGGAGTGTGCAGTAACGTCAGAATGCTCTCTTCTTCCATGGCCTTAAGCAGCCTTCATGGAAACTAACCCTAGAAAGACACAGGGCAGAATTGTCCTTATGTTTTAAGTAGGTCAGTCTCAGAGGGGTTGGAAACTTGCCCAAGGTCAGCCGGGCGGTGGGCTGGTGGCAGGGCGAGGCTGGAGCATATGTTTCCACTGAGGGGCCTCTCCTTCCACCACAGAGATGGAGTCTGATCAAGACCAAGGTGTTCCAACCCAGGCCCATCTGGTCTGATCTGAAATATAAGATCTGGGTCCAGGTTTAGGGTCACTACTAAGTGTGCTGTGTACACCTTCCAGCCATTTTTATCTAAGTAAAGTTAATGTAAAAGAACACCGAGAGGAAAAGAGGGATGGCCGGGGCTGGGGGGGGGGTGGGGGAAGAGGAAGAAATCGCAAAATGGAACTTGCATCCCGAGGGGATGTGTGGAAGGGTGTGTTTAATTTCATGAAAACTGGAATCAAATTTCCTGTTTCCAAATACCAGCTCAGGCCACTAACTGACTGTGTGATCTTGGGCAAGTTGCTTAACGCCTCCGAACCTCTCCTCATCCGTAAAATAAGGATAATTACGTTATTTACATAATAGGGTTGCTGCGAGTATAGAATGAGACAGTTCACACCAAAATGTGTAGTACAGTGAAGCACTCAGTGAAGGGTGAAACCAAGGCCCAGTTACTTGGTTCTGTTCTGTTTTTAACATTAGCTGGCACTGGTGCTGCCCCTACAGCCTGCCTCCTGAGTCACTGTATTTATGGAGTGCTTATATCAGCTAGGCACAGTGCCAATTCTGTGGAAACAAAAGTAAACTAAACCTATTTTCTGATCATAGGGATATTACTGCCTACTGGGTGAGACCTGCCATTGTGTTCCCGGGCAATTTCATTTCAGTGTGATTGATGTGTGTTGAGATGAGGTAAACACGGGGTGTTATGGAGATCTAGGATGAGGTATCCAATCAACGCTCGCCAAATCTGGACCCTGGCCCTACCCCTTTGACTCACAGACCTCAGGCACACTCTGCACAAGACCTCTTCTTCACCAGGCTTAGCAGGTAGGAATTGAGAACTGGATGTTCTCAAAAGTGTGGGTCAGCCCTCACTGGTTTGGCTCAGTGGATAGAGCATCAGCCTGGGGACTGAAGGGTCCCAGGTTCGATTCTGGCCAAGGGCACATGTCTGGGTTGTGGGCTCGAACTCCAGTAGGGGGCGTGCAGGAGGAAGCCGATCAATGATTCTCATTGATGTTTCTATCTCTCCTCCCTTCCTCTCTGAAATCAATAAAAATATATTTGAAAAAAAAAAGTGTGGGTCACCCCGTGGGCCAGAAGCCTTGCCTTGCAGGTCTGAGACCACCAGTAGAACCCACAGGCCTTCTTGGGGCTTAGAGCATAAATAAAAGTGGAGACTAATCCATTCCAGCCAGTTTGTTTGATCTTTTGTGACTGCCTCTCTGCAACACACGCTGCTGATGGAGATGTTTTAGCAGCGGGAGAGCAAGCAGCGCTCAGCTCGGAGGGGCCTCCCAGCTGCACACTTAGCAGTGGCAGGCGTATTCACGTTTTGTGGAGAACTAGAAAAGTCATTTTCAACAGGCCAGCTCTCCCAGCTTTATCTCCCTATGAATCTCTTCTTACAATAGCATCTACAGAAAAAAAACTGCAGGATATAGAAAAAAATAAAGTCATGGCCTGCTCTCTGGAGGCGGGGAGGACACTGGAGTAGATCCTCAGTTCTAGTTCTTCGTGGGCAGCGGCCACAATCGTGATGGCTGCTGCCCACCTGGTAGGCTGCAGACAGAAATGACAGGTGTTTGGGATACAGCATGTCCTCGTCTCTGGCCTTGCCATGGTCTGCAACACAGCACTGCGCTTCCATTCGTGTTTTCTCTTTCTTGGGAACAAAGACATTTTCTTCTAGATTAGACCACAGTTTTAAAAAGAATTCTTGGCATTGGAAAATAATAATGTGTGAATATCCCTCTGTGATAAGATGAAGCTTTGGAAGGAAATTCACTGCTGTTGCTGATTATATATATATATATATATATATATATATATATATATATATAATATTTATCATCATTGATCATCACATTGTCCAACATGGATTCAAAACATCATTTTTTGGCAGGTGAGCAGGCTGATGGGTTAAAAACGGAGTCCCAAGGCTCTGGCTCCACGAATGAGTGTGCCAATCTGGGCCAAGCCCTTTACCTCTCTGCTTCAGTTTTTGCACCTATAAAATGGGCACAGTATACTCCCTGCCTTAGAGGGCTGAGGTAAGGATAAGTTAATTATTGAAAACAGTTATTGGCTCACAGTGAGTTGTGTATAAGGATTGCTGTTATTATTGCTGTGAGTATACAACCAAACTCTACATGCTAGATATTCGTTGTGGTGAATTGAAATATATTTCATGTAGTGACCAGCACATTAAGACTGGCTTTGGGGTCAGTTGGATGACTCTGAACCCTGGTTTATTTTTATTTTATTTTTTAAATAATTCTTGATTGTTGAAAGTATTACACATGTCCCCCCTTTTCCCCCATTGACCCCCTCCAGCCTGCCCCCGAGTTTAGTACTTACCTGATATGTGACCTTGGATTAGAGGTCACACATCATTAACCTCTCTGTGCTTCCGTTTTCTTGCCTATAACTGGGTACAAGGAATAATAACTCCCTCAAAGAATTGTGGTGAGGATTGAATGAGCTAGCACATGAAAATCAATCACTCAATCTCTCTGTGCCTCAGTCCCCTCAAAGGCAAAATGGGGATAATCATGGAACCTACCTTGTGGGGATTTTGTTAGGATTAAGTGAGCATTAGACGGGGTAAGTATAGTGCAGTGAACACAGGGAGAACACAACACACTTGAGCTATTATTTTATTAAATGATTGCCACACCCATTACATCATTATAATACCACTACTACCACCATTTATTCAATGTGCACTGTATTTAAGATGATGATATAGTGACCTACATATTCCAACTTGTCTCATTCAATATTTTCTCAGGAACTGGCAATTTTGAATCTTCCTTCTCCCCACCACCCCATTTCGGCCTGTTTATCCACTCTGATGTTTTATTGACTCAATTACGGCTTCCCTGAGTACCGTCTCCACACACCAAGTTAATGGCATGCTATTTGCTGAGTGAGGCTTTTCCCCATCTTGCTTTACTCTGTGAATGGTCTCTTGAGCTCCCTCCTGACATAAAGAGCTCAGGTGTAATGTTATTAGAGCTCCCAGTGGACTCTTGGTGAATCTTGGAATTTGTGACTATAACTGCTTTTAAGCAATTTCAGAATGTTATTAGCCGGAGGCCTTTGCTCAGGCAGGAAGAGTTAGCATTAATTAATGAATGCTCCCAATCTTGGGCTATTTGGAATCTTTGTATGTTTTACCTTCCAGGGTGATTGTCAGAACATATAAACTCTGACTTGTATAATTAATTCCTCAATCTCCTCCAATCCTTTCTGGAAGCAGCAGAATAGAAAAAGCTCATAATAATAGTTTAAATCTTCCATGGAATATTTACTTATTCATTCACTATTGGAAGCATTAATGAGTGCCTGCTACATGCCATGCACATTGGAGGGAAGTAGAGGTGACAATGAGAAGGCCTAGGGGAAGAGAAAGATGTCACAGAAGTGCCCAGCCTTATCTCTATAGTGTAAAGAAGAACAAATAAATGAATAAGCTTATTGAGCTCTTAGTACTGGTTATGCATGCTTTACCATATTTAATCATTGAAAACAACTATCATTATACCCATTTTCCAGAGGCAGGAGCTGAGGCTTAGGGATATCAAGCAACTTGCCCAAGATTATGCTGCTAGAAAGTGGGAGAACAATGATCAGAATCTGGGCTGTTTAATTCAGAGCCCTTGATCTTAAACACCACTCTTTGTTGCCTCTCAGTCATGCAGCTGAGGCCTCAATGCCAATGGTCTGTTTTCATCTTAAGGGAAAATGAGATGTTGAGAGGTCATGCTGGTTCCTACATCCCCAGTCCCGTCCCACAGTGAGAGGACAGCTCCGTCAGATGTGGAAGAACAAGCTCCTGCTGCTTTATCATCACCTACTTGCCAAGTGAGGCTTGTAAATAAAAGAGCCTCATCTGATGTCTTTATTGCTGATGCTTGGGGCTGATGCTTCATGGCCCAACTACACGATTCAAAATATAATGTTGATAAAAAGAATAGCCAACCATTATGCAACACTCGCTAGGTTCTATTCTAAATATCAATTTATTAACCATCACAGTAACAAATGCCAGTCTTAATGTGGGGTCCTTAGACCCCACCTCGTCTACACCGAGACTAGGGTTTTAGTGTAAGTGGTTTATTTGGGAGGCGAGAAAACCCTGTAGGGAAATGGGGAATTGTAGGGAATAGGGAATGGGCGGGTAGCCAATAAAGAGTGGGAAACTGGAGATGAATACAGGTAGGAACTCTGAACCGGTGGGGAAGGTGTGCTTAGGAAGGAGGTCAAGGGGGCTGGGGCACTTATGTAGCAACTTCTGTAGTGGACTGGCTGAAGACCTCTCTGCGGAGTATTAGTTCTCTGAAATTCCCGCCAGGTGTGGCAGAGCCAGAAGGACTGGCTGATGGAGAGAGTCTTCAGGCGGTTGGTTGAAAGCCCCACAATGGCAAGGCCCAAAAGCAGGGGTCCTCAAACTTTTTAAACAGGGGGCCAGTTTACTGTCCCTCAGACCGTTGGAGGGCCGGACTATAGTTAAAAAAAAACTATGAACAAATTCCTATGCACACTGCACATATCTTATTTTGAAGTAAAAAAACAAAACGGGAACAAATACAATATTTGTATTTGCATGTGGCCTGCGGGCTGTAGTTTGAGGACCCCTGCCCAAAAGCATGTGAGGAGGGGCCCTAGCAGCTCTGCTACAGCCCCTGCCCAAGCCCTGAGGAAGCAGGTGTAGCGGCTAAGTGACTTGTTCAGGGTGACATGGCTATTTAGTGGTATTATGGATTGAATTGTGCCCCCACCCCGTTCATATACTGAAGAACTAGCCCCCAGTGCATTAGAATGTGACCTGATTTGAAAATGGGGTCATTACAGATGTAATTAGTTAAGATGAGGTCATCGGAGGTGGGCCCTGATCCAATTTGACTCTTGTTCTTAAGAAAAGGGGAAGTTTGGGCACATACACCCGGGGAGCATGCCAAGTGGGGATGAAGGCAGAGATCAGGATAACGCTGCTACAAGCCAAGGAACACCAAAGACCGCCAACGAACCTCAGGAGCCAGCAGGGCGGCATGGGCAGCTTCTCCCTGAGTCTCAGAAGGAGTCAACTTTGCCAGCACCTTGCTCTTAGGTCTGCAGCTTCCAGAACTGTGGACAGTACATTTCTGTCATTTAAGCCATCCAGTTAGTGGTATTTGATAAGGCAGCCCTCACAAACTAATACATGCAGCAGTTACTTGTTGGTTACGATTTCCAGCTCCAACCTGTGGGTGCAATGAACATGGTGTAGGGAGGGGTAGGAGAAGACAGGCGCTAGCTGGCATTGTCGGACCACTGTGGCGCTTCTCACTTCCTTTTTGCTTGTCTCTTTCCATGCCTCCTCCTCCTTCTCACCATCAAACATTATTAAGTGCTGAACTCTTTACATGAATTACCCCATTTAAGCTCCATGCAGCCAGAACTAGAAGGTAATATTGGCATCTCTGTTTTACAGATGAGGTAACTGTGGATTCTGAGAGGTCAATTTACTTATCCAAGGACACAGAGTAGGTAGTGGTGAGCCAGGATGCAAACCCAGGCTGTCTGACTCTTGCTACACTACCTCCTCCATTGCAGAAGCCAGGCTGACCCACATCCATAAAACAGACATCTATTTTAGAGCCCTCTGAAGGACCAGCTGAAGATGCTGCGGGGGAGACCTGACATGCAGGGATGGGAAGGGTTTCTTAAGGAGAAACACTGAGCAACAGAATAATGTGTCATCGGAACATGAAGTCCTGGATGGCTTATTAGTATTTCACTTCTATTCTTATTATCTTCTATTTTTAAGTACTTAAATGCAGTCTCCTTTTCTATGTTTGTGCGGACATATGGAAAGGAGGTATTTTGCTCCTATCCCAAAGGTGTCCGGAGAGCACTTTCTGTGTGGAGCTAGAGTAACTGGACATGATTCTGCAGAATTGCACTTGTTTGCCACTCCTGTCTGGCTCCCCACCCCATCGCCAATACGGCAAGGAATTTGGTTCTACTGCTGTGTCAATCTTTTTCAGCCAGAAAAATGTTCTGCCATGTGTCCTTTGTTCTTTTCCAAGGCAGCTGCAAAGTTATAATTTGGTGGCATGTAGGGAAAGTGGATTTTTTTCATTGCAATTCCATTTTCCCCACCCTTTGCGATTCTTGGGAAAACCTGATTAAAATGTCAGCCAGAAGACATTTTGGCTGGTGATTCTTTAAAAGGACTGGTTAAACCAGGATGACCCACAGCACTAACAGGAGAAGAAAATCCTATGGGGATCTAAGCATGTAACTTTATATTATTTGAAAATAGCAACAACAAAAAAAGTCAGAAATAAATAAGAAGCTTTGACAGGAAGGGTGATATTAAAATTATTATTAACAATGCTAATAATAAATGCCTTGAGTAATTTCTATCCTAAGCGCTGTACGAAACCCTTGTCTATATTATCTCTAATGTCTGTGGCTTGGAGGTTGTGGGATTGACTTCATTCTCTATATTGAGAGAATATGCCTGTAGTTACAGAGCCAGAGACTGTCCCCTGGGGCCCGAAGATTGTACTTAGGGTGGGTGTGAAGGCCTTTAATGGGAGGAAGACTGTCTCTCCCAGGATGGGGCTGCACCACGCTTGGAGAATTGATTTCTTCTGCCTGGGATTTAAGCCCTAAATCCTTCCCTGCTTTTCTGGGACCCAGTCTTTCTGCCTTGATCTTGTACCTGCTTTCAGAATTTCTTGCTAATTGTTTTCTGTTTAAAATTCTCTCTTTGGAGAAAAGCTGATTACAAATATATGCAGAGAATCATCTAGTTCTCTGTAGAAAAGGAAGAATTTGTTTAGTTGAAGCATTTAATTTTGTTTTCTGAGGATTGGGTTCTACGTGTTGAGTAACCCAAAGAGAAAACATCAAAGTGGGACCAAAACCGGTGGCTTGTATGCTTTCCCCTGAGATTATTTGTGGCCTCCACGTACCACTTGGCCACCTTGTGGAAGGGAAGCCACAGGGAAGGACAGGATGGTGGACTTTGGCCAGGCTTATTTAGAGACTGACCCCACTAGCTTGTCTATTTCTTCCTTCTACCATTCAAGGCCCGGGCCAGGTTAAACCACACAGAATCTTGTCTCCTCCAGTGCTAAATATGCTTGAAGCACCCTATTAGGTTACTCTTTATTTTTTATTTTATTTTTTAATATATATTTTATTGATTTTTTACAGAGAAGAAGGGAGAGGGATAGAGAGTTAGAAACATCGATGAGAGAGATCGATCAGCTGCCTCCTGCACGCCCCCTACTGGGGATGTGCCCGCAACCAAGGTACATGCCCTTGACCGGAATCGAACCCGGGACCCCTCAGTCCGCAGGCCGACGCTCTATCCACTGAGCCAAACCGATTTGGCAAGGTTACTCTTTAATCATTTTATTTTATAGTAATAGTAATGTATTTATTTTAAAAAATATGTTTTTATTGATTTCAGAGGGAGGAAGGAAGAAGGAGAGAGAGATAGGAACATCAATGATGAGAGAGAATCATGGATCTGCATGCCCTCTGCTGGGGATCAAGCCTGCAATCTGGGCATTAACCTGACCAGCAATTGAACTGTGACCTCCTGGTTCATGGGTTGACGCTCAACTGCTGAGCCACACTGGCCAGGCTATAGTAATGGATTGTGAGCTCCAAGTGGGTGTGAAAGGATTTCCGTTTACTGTGCCTGCCCTCCCTCATTACCCCCATCCCTTGATCTACCTCTGCTCGTAATGCAGTCAAAGGCGCCCAGAAACTGCTATTGAATTGCTATTAAACTTTTTTCTTTGAGAGTGTCAATTTCTGTAATAAAGCACATGTTCTGTAGAAGGAAGAAATGCTTTGTTATCAGGGAGGGAGTGGGTGTGGGGAGCATGAAAGAGAAATGTCAGGAAGAAGAATAGTGACCTTATATACCACTGCCAAGCCCATTGTTGGAAAACTCCCTTTAAAAGTCCCTGATATACCTCTGTACTAGCAGGGAACGGGACGACCAAATGGCATCTGTTCTTCGTTGTGATACACATGTGGGTTCCTTTCCAGAAATAGACTACTTATTGGCAACAGGGAGGGGAACATGTATTACCTGAAAAATCTCAAAGTCAAAACTCCTTCCTTGTGTAGAAAGGATGGGTTTCTATAAAAATAGTAGGGTTAGCTACCCCTTCTTGTCTTGGATGAAATACAGTGTTGTAATTGGATATCCCCCATGGGTCCCCAATCTCTGTGCTGAGGAAAGTGGTAAACAGGATAGAACACCTCCTCTGCTCTGAAGAATTTCCAGGTTGGCTTCAGAATTTCACCTCAAGGAGCAGAATTACTCTTGTTGCTACCATCCAGTTACCTGTTGGACCCCTGGACTGTTCACACAGCTGAAGAGTCCCCATCTTTGAGCAAAGAGAGTGAAGGAAATGTCTGGACCTTACTTTAGCCCACATTTAATAGAGTGTAAAACACAGGTCTCTAGTTCTTGGGTCCTGTTATTTTCTCATCACTGTAAAAAATGTAACTAAAGTATTTTCTTCCTGGGAGGGTGGCAACATCACTAATTCGTGTGGACCCCAGAACATGCATTCTCTTCTTCTTCTTCTTCTTTTTTTAATCTTCACCCGAGGTTATTTTCCCATTGATTTTGAAGAGAACTGATGCTCTATCCACTGAGCCAAACTGGCTAGGGCTGCATTCTCTTCTTCTTGGTCTTTCCATATATGCTTTCAACCTTTTTTTTACACAAATCAAGAGACTTTATTGAAGAAATCTCAACTATCAGCCATTCTCTTCCTCTTTTTAATTTTCCCATGTTTTTGTTATAAAATCTGCCCCAAAGGGAAGAGTCAAACTAATCATAAGCAGACTTCACAATGCAAAAAAATACACAAGGGAACAAAGGGCAAGAATTTAAATTATGTGAGATGATGAATTTTTTTCAGATGATACAGTTATTTGATAACACTAGCTTTTCCTGAAATTTCTCATTTGCAATTAGATGTATGCTGCTTTTTTGTATTCAGGAGAAAATGTTATCAAATAGACTCATGGGGTTTAAAAGATTTACATTAAAAATGAAACAAAACAAAACAGAAAACATACCGTAAACTATTGGTGCTCAATTTGCTAGGCATAGGAGACTGGAAATATGACCCTGGTTTCTTAAGCATTTGCTGACCTCCTTAGATCCTGTTTTAGGAGTCTTGAGTATCTTATCTTAGCATCTTTGTGGTGGTTCATAGGACTACAATATTTCAGAGTTGGCAGGAGCTTGGATTAATATTCAATCTAAGCACATACGCAGGTACTTGAATTCTTTCTTCAGCATCTCTACCAAAAGGTCACTTAGCTTTTGCTCGAATACCTCCAGGGGAGCTCACTATCTACTTAGATATCTCATTTCATCATTGGACAGTTCTTTAGGAAGTTTTTTTATGTAAAAAAATCAATTGAAATATATTTATTGAGTACATACCATGTTTCAGACACTATTTAAGTTCTGAGGACACAGGAGTGAACAAAATAGACAGAAATCCCTATGCTCTTAAAGCTTGCTTTCTACAGGAGGGAGACAGAGAATAAGGCAAGTAAAACGGAGAACATGACAGGAGATAAGGAAGGGAGATAGATAGTAACAGGAATGGGCAATTGCAGTTTTAACTGTCAGTGATGGCGAACCTTTTGAGCTCGGCGTGTCAGCATTTTGAAAAACCCTAACTTAACTCTGGTGCCGTGTCACATATAGAAATTTTTTGATATTTGCAACCATAGTAAAACAAAGACTTATATTTTTGATATTTATTTTATATCTTTAAATGCCATTTAACAAAGAAAAATCAACCAAAAAAATGAGTTCACGTGTCACCTCTGACACGTGTGTCATAGGTTCGCCATCACTGATAGGTGGTCAGGAAAGGCCTTACTGAAAAGTGACTTTTCCAATGGAGTCCTGAGTGAGCTATATTAGTATGTAGGGGAAAAGCATTCAGACAGCGGGGACAGTAAGTGCAAAGGCCCTGAGGCAGGAGTGTGCTTAGTACGTTCATGGAGGAGTAAGAAGGCTTGTGTGGGAGTAGAGAATGCCAAGGGGAGAGTGGTGGGATATGAGATTGAAAACGGGATGGGAACCAGGTCATGTGGGGCCTTATAGACCATTGTAAGGATACTGGGTTTAACTCTAAATATGATGGGGAGTCACTGGAGGGTGTCGAGCTAGATTGTACAGAGAGAAGAGCGGACTGAGGGAGAGAACTTATGAGACTGTTGGCACAGTTCAGACCAGAGATAATGGTGTCTTGGTTGAGGGGAGGTGTGAAAAGTGGTTGGGTTCTGGGTATATTTTGAATAGTGCTCTTCCAGTTTCACCTGCTCATCCTAGCATTATCCCCTGGAGTTTATTTAATACATGTTGTCCTCCTTCATGTATTTGGATTAAAATAAAATAGGACAAATCTTCCCTTTGACACTCCTTCCTCACTCCTCATAGGCAACTATCCTAATATGTGGGATGTGTTTGTATCCTTCTGTGTGTATGAGTTCTTGTAAACTAGGCATTGTTCTGTTGTCAAAGATTTTTAATTTAAATAGATGGCATTGCACTACAGATCACATTTTGTTTCTTCCTGGATTTCAAAGACTTATCTGTGTTGCTAAATGTACCAAATGTCTGCTGTTTCTGACTGAAGCAACTTCTTCAAATGAGACCATTGAACTGTGAAAAGACTGTGTTAACACATGTTTCCCCTGAGTTTTCCCCCCTGCAGTCCAAACCTGCCCACTTCTTCTAACGGTCCCCAGGTAACATGGCTTTGAGCCTTCTCTGGGCCTGGCCACTCTCCTCTGAGCCTCCCAGGGTCTATCTCTGCTCACAGACCTGGACTCCTGAGAGCAGCTTCGATGCCTGGAAACTCCTTGACGTTTGTCAGACCTGGAAACAAGGCTTAATGGTTAAGAAATGGATGTAGGAACTCGGAGGCTAAGAAAATAGAAGCCACAAGACAAAGTGAGTCCCTGGATTTTAAATGTGCCCAGGGTAGACCTGTGCCTCAGTTTTCACGGACACTTGACTAGCGGTTAAGAATCTGAGCTCTCGGATCAGATACATGCAGGTGTGCCTTCTAGTTGTCCTTGCTACCAGTTGTGTGACTTTGGATTAATCGCTTAGCCTTTCTGAGTGCATTTTCCCTTCAATAAGATGGTAATAATCACTGTACTAATTTCATAAGGTTGTTATTAGTATTAGATATGATACTGTATGTAAACCTTTTGACATAGAGCATGACACAGAGTGGATCCTTGGTAAATATGGCTGCAATTTTTAAATATAAATTCATACAAACCCAGATTATCACAAAAATTCGATGTGGGGTGCTCATTTGCATCAGAAAAGATATTAAAGGATTCTCTTTAATAGTAATTTTTCTAGTACACTGGTGATATGCATTAAGTGACCAAAATTGGGTTTGAGTACTGCGTTTCAGCAATATAGACTGGATAAAGGTTGGTTTACTTTTATGGTGACTGTGAGGTAGATGCACCACATAATAGAACCACATTAAAATTGTGCTGTCTACATGCAGACACAACGGTGTTATTGTGGGTGTTCTCTCTCTCTCTTTCTCTCTCTCTCTCTCCCTCCCTCACTCCCTCCCCAAACCCACTCAGGCTTTGTATGATTGTAGTTCCAGCCATAGGTTATGTTTTTTAAAACATCTTGATGATAACACTATATTTTCAGAAGTAATGTACCCTGTTTTTCTGATGAAAAAACTATAATAACGAAAATGTAGATAAAGACGACTTGAAGAGACTGGAAGAGTTTATTGTCACTGAAATTACAGGATTGGAAGGTACCCCAGAAGTCATCAAGTGCGTCTTTATCTTTCTACGGTTGAAGACGCCAAAGCTCATAGAGGTGGGGTGACTTGGCCAAGGTCACTCATGTTATAAATGGCACAACAGGGGCTCACATTTCCTGTCGTGTTCTTTCTTTTCCTCATGGTTTCCAGTAAGGGTTGGATTTTAATCACTTCTGGAACTATTTATTTTGTCTTAAAAACTCAGAATGGAATTTGTACCTTTTCATGGTAATCTACCCCTGTAAGAAAGTTTTTCCTTAAACACAGTCCAACTGCCTCTTAGAGCCATTTAAATATGCAAGCCTAGGCCCACATTGAACTAGCATGGTTTGATAATATTCTAGATGTGGTCAAGAGAAAGAAAACACAGGGAAGTCTACCCACATGTAATCTGCTTTTTTCTCCTTTTGTCCCCAAATCGAACTACTTAAAGACTCCTTCCTTCCTCTCCTTCTCTAGTTAATTTCCTTCCCACTAGAGTGTGAGCATTTACAGCTTTGCATAGGATTAAACTTGACTTAAGCTGTGGGTATTTTTGGTTGTTATTGTTCAACATCTTGGCAAATGCATGCCACTTCCTATCGCACCATACTGATGCTCCACAAAATGGGTTGAGCAAAATGGGTGCAATAGAGAGTACAAAGACACAAGTAGAAAAGAGTTCAAATCCATGGCCCTTTACTTATTACCTGGATAACCTTGGGCACATTTCTTAACTTGTCTGTTTTCTCATGTAAAAGAATTGGAATGACAGTAGCCACCATGTGCATTTTATTATAAGGATTAAATGTAGTAATAGCGCTAAAAGCAGAGTTCCCAGGCACACAGATGCTTTTTTCAATGAATGGATTGAGTGAGATAATTCCATGCATTATCTCATTTACTTCTTTTAACAACTCTCTGAGGTAGAAGCTGTTATAAGTTCCTTTTGTAGATGAGGAAATAGAGGCTTAAACACAAATTTTAAGAAAGTTAAACAATTTGTCTAAAGTTGGAACTGGAGCCAAGATGACTCAGAGATGAAAGAAACTGCTTTAAAGCAGCACCCACGATTTTCCGGAAGGTAGCTTTGTTACATTCGGTACTAATGACTCGGCTGTGTGGGTAGTGACTTGATGAAGGAACATGAACTGAATCATTAAGCCTCCACTCTATTGTCTTCACTTTACAGACTACGAAAATACTAGGGTGAGAAAATTCCACCCCAAACTTTAATATGGTAAAAAAGAAAAAGAAAAAAGGCGAGATCCCTCTTAAATAGCTTTGCAAAGGTCAATAGGATTAGTATACCCTTTGTACATGGTTATTCTAGCTGAAATGAGGAAACGGCATGGGGGAAACTTCACAGACTACTTGTGTAATAGGAATGTAACATGCTTGCCCTTTTCCTCTTCTTTTGCGGTGAATGTGTGATTACATGAAGCCAGTTGGTAGAATAAATGGTTGCACCAAGAAGCTGTGTTCCAGAAATGGGTTGATTATCTGTAAATGTTATGTTATATTCTCAGATTCATCAAAATCATTAACTCAAGGGACCTTGAAAAGAATGAGTACATAATGTGCAACTAAAATGGATGGATTGGAAACCTGGGGAACATGTTTGTTCTTGGGAACATTTGCAATAGCTTCCTAAATTCTGTATAATTTAAACAAACTACCACTGATTCGTTTTATAGGTCAAACTTAATTTTTAACTTCTTGTGAAATGAAAATTAACCTTGGTACAAATTCATAGAATTTCCCAGGTAGAAATTAGAGTCCCAGTCGACATTACGAAGTACTCTCAGAAAAAGATTATGTAGTTTAAAAGTTTTGCAGCCACTGGTTCCGAGTTTTGTAGATTTCTTTAGTGCAGGACTTCTCAGAGCCTCTATGTGCTAATGAGGACCTCCTAGAGCAGTGGTTCTCAACCTCCCTAATGCTGCGACCCTTTAATGCAGTTCCTCATGTTGTGGTGACTCCCAAACATAAAATTATTTTCGTTGCTACTTCATAACTGTAATTTTGCTACTGTTATGAATCGTAATGTAAATATCTGATATGCAGGATGTATTTTCATTGTTACAAATTGAACATAATGAAAGCATAGTGATTAATCCCCAAATCAATATGTTATTCTATATGTGTTTTCCGATGGTCTTAGGCGACCCCTGTGAAAGGGTCGTTTGACCCTCAAAGGGGTCGCGACCCACAGGTTGAGAACCGCTGTCCTAGAGGAATGCAAATAGTGTACACTTATTTGACTACACAAACCCCACTGTGTTTTTTATATTTCCTGAATATTTTTTTAAACATCTTGTGGGGTTGATGTCCTCTGTAACATACTTTGAGAAATATTGATAGTCTTTGGCCCTTCTCATTTTATAGTTTAGGAAATTGCATTTTACAGAGTTATGTACCTTATATTAAATATCTTATTTTTGTGCCTGCTTATGAGGTGTGAACTATAAAGTATTATGATCATAATTTTATAACCATAGAAATATTGCTTGGAGATGAGTGTTATCTTTTAAAAGAAAACCCTTGAGTGTGTTTACGTTTAGTGTCTTGATGATGGTGTTTTCATTCAAAACAGTTTCAGATTTTTCCTTTTGGCTATTGTTACATTCAGGTTACCAGACCTGTCCACAAGACAATGAGCCTCAGGACTGCAGAGCAACAACTAGTGTCCTGTGGTGGAAAGAGCAATGGATTAGGGCATCAATGACATTTAGTTCTTTTAGTCTCCAGTTAACAAGATAAATGGCTTTATCTCTTAAAACACTCAGAGCCCCAGTTCCCTCATCTGTAAATTTGGTCATTAGAATAACTACCTCATGGGGACCTTGTTTGGATTAAATGAGATAATGCATGCAGACATCCTTCATAGAGGTATTAATTGTGTTGGCTCTGGAAGTTGACTGCTTGAGTTAGATTTTCAGCTCTGCTGTATACTAGTTTTTTGACCTTGGAAAATTATTTTAGTGTTTCTTCATTTTTATTTATTTATTTTTTAAAATTCTCACCCAAAAATATTTTCATTGATCTTAGAGAGAGAGAGGAAGGGAGAGGGAAAAACATTGATGTGAGAGAAAAACATTGATTGGTTGCCTTCTGTACACACCCTGACTGGGAATCAAACCTGCAACATTTTTGGTGAATGAAACGATGATCCGAACAACTGAGCCACCCGGCCAGGGCTGTTGTCTCACTTTTAGAATGGGAATGTAAGAGTTTCTACCTTATAGGGTTGTGAGGATTAAAACAAATACATGTATAGTGTTTAGCACAGTGTCTGACACATAGTAAGTAAATGTCCTGTAAATGCTAGATGCTATTAATCTAACCTGTAAAGTATCAGATAGAAACAAAAGTGATTCCCTTTCAAGGGAATTCTTGATTTTGTTAGGAGTAAATAGGTCAGAAAACAAGGCAAGGAAAGGACAATTTAGAGAAAAAGATTGAAGAATGATATATTGGGTAAAAAAGTTATATATTGACTGGTAATGGCTCAGAATAACTAAAATTTATGCATTAGTTATCTACCGCTGTGAAATAATATCACCATACGCCAGTGATGGCGAACCTACGACACGCATGTCAGAGGTGACAGGCGAACTCATTTTTTTGGTTGATTTTTCTTTGTTAAATGGCATTTAAATATATAAAATAAATATCAAAAATATAAGTCTTTGTTTTACTATGGTTGAAAATATCAAAAAATTTATATATGTGACACGGCACCAGAGTTAAGTTTGGGTTTTTCAAAATGCTGACATGCTGAGCTCAAAAGGTTCGCCATCACTGCCATAAGCTGAGGGGCATAACATAACATACATTTATTATCTCTCAGTTTCTGTGGATCAAGAGTATGTTCATGGCTTGGGTGAGTCTGCTGACATGGTTGCAAAATATTAGTCAGGACTGGTGTCAGATCTCAATCCTTGGCTGGGCCAGGGTTTACTTCCAAGCTTGATGGTTGTTGGCAATATTTACTTCCTTCCAGGTTGTTGATTCAGGGCTCCAGTTACTTGCTGTCTGCCAGCTCTAGGCCACCCTTAGTTTCTTGCTGTGTGGACTTTCCCATTTTGGAAACCCAGCAAGGGAGAGTCTACTAGCAAGATGGGTCACAATCTTAGGTAATATAATCATGTGTATGTAATATTGTATATCACTTCACCTTTGCCATCGTCTGTTGGCTAGGAGTAAGTCACAGACTCCACCCACACTTGAAGGGAGTGGATCACACAAGGGCATGAACCCGAGGAGGCAGAGGTCATGGGGGCACCTGAGAATTTGTCTGCCCAACTTGAAAGAATGGAGATTTTGATGATAGAATGTGTCCCTGAAATCAAATTTAGAAGATGACATTTTTGGAACCAAAGCAGCATGGTTAAATATGTTTAGTCTCCCAAAATGATAATTTTGAAGGTGATAGGGGCAGAAAAAGAATATTGGGGACCAGCTATAATTGTAAGAAATATTAAGTATGCTCTGTTAACCATGATTATTTTGTTCTGATTTAAAAAGGCACATTCTAACCTGGCTGGGTGTTGCACTTGGGACCTGGGAACTCACCTGGAAATGCAGCCCATCCTCTCCATCAGGGAGCTGCCTATTATCATGGAAACTGAAAGGGCGAGGGCTAGGTCCTCCATCTTGCCCCAGGGTAGGGGCTACGTCCTACTCTGCTAGCCACACCCAGACGGCAGAGCACAGTCCTTTCTCCTCCCCTTACTCCAACCCCCCCTATAAAGCCCGTCTCTACGAGGGGGTTCGCCCTCTCAGCCACTTGGCCTGCCATTGTGTCAGCGAGTCTGGTGGATGGGGAGCTCAAGCTAGCTTGAAATACAGATTCTTATGCTTTTGCATCGGATTGGCTGGCTCCCTGATGTGGTTTCTTGGGAATCTTGAAATCTGGGCATAACAGAAACATTAGTAACCTTGTTGCAGAAACCAGAGCTGCCAGCCCTTTAAAGACCCCCAGCCCTTTGCATATGGCCAGCCCTTTGAAGAACCCAGCCTTTGCATACCTGCAGGCTTTTGCAAATCTCTAGCCTGCATTACCTGTTAACTGCCCATTTGGCATACCCTTTTGCCTACTTCCCCATGTAATCTTTGTTCTTCCACCCAATATAAGCAGCTGGTGATGGGGAGAGGCAGAACAGATTTTTGTGGATGACCTGATGCTCTCCCATAGTGATGGCTGTATTGGAATAATCAATCACTCATATGATTCAACCCTGTCTCTGCTTAATTGGCTCAAGTAGTGATCAGCAGCCCGAACTCATTGATTGTTTGGTTACAAAAGGACAATACATATTTTCAACCAGAATTTATATCTTATCAAGTCATATTATGTCATGGACAAATTTCATGAATTTCAAAACTAAAAGGATTTTCCTTATAATCCACATTTGTTCATATACTTTATATAACCCTTTGATGTTCTATCATGCGTGGACTTTCCCCTGAAAGCCTGTCCAGGCTGACAAATAGGTTGACTGAAGGTGCTTTTATTACGCAACAAATCTTAGCTCTGACTGCTCATTACCTACAGAGATCTAAAAAGATTAATTTTCCTTTATGGAAACTTCCTTGATTTTGTGTATTCTGGGCTCTGAATTTACCACACAATAACACAAGTATTTACTTCTCTTTAGCCATATAGGCCTGTGGGGGTTTGTGTTCAGTGGAACCAAAGGCCTTTACTATAATTAGATACAATCACCAAGAGTTTGGTATTGAACCTCACAACATGGGAGATGTGTTGCAGTAGAACTTTGTCATGCTCACCTACATAATAATTATCTTAAGGAGAATGAAGCACACAGGCATCGTAAAGAGACAGAAACTTGATAAATACTTTTTAAAAACAGTCTTGGGGCATAAGGTCATCTTAACTTTGAGGTATAAAGAAGCTATAAACTCAGCAAATCATAGAGTATAAAAATCTGTTTATTTAGCCTGGTGAAGACAGATTTTAGGTTGTGCCTGAACAACAGAATATGAGATTACAGGCAACAACATGAAAAATGGAAGTAAGCTGGAAGGGTCTTGCTTAGTTTCTGCTCCATAGAAATCACAGCCAATAATAAATGCATTTGGATGCTGTGATTGCACCCTGGAAGAAAATTTTCTCTGAAGATTTTTCAAAACTCCGATCCATTCTCCAGAATTTGCCAGTTATGTTATTGATTCATTATTTTCACTTCATTTAAAGCATTATTCATCTATGACTTTGGTCCGTGGTTGAGTTCTGAGAATAAAATCAGCAAAACGTTTCTACTTGAACTTCATTCTTTCTTTGTGTATTCTCAATAGTAGCAGAACCTGAAATGTTTTTGTCACAAGCAAGTATATGCTTGTATCTATTCAATTCTGATATACTCGTCATTGAAACTTTGGGTCAGGGTAGAGCATGTTGGCTGTATAAATAAATTTATAAGTAAATCCAAGGTTTCTTACAAATATTATGGTTTTGGCAAATTAATATTCTTAGGCTTATATTTTTAAAAAATTATATTCCTGGTATGCATCAGCTCAAGATCCCTAAAGTGAAAAACTCTAACCCAATCTATGACAACAGAATTGAACAACAAAAGATCGCATCCTCACATTCAATTTTAGTCATAGGTCTGCCCTATATGTGACATTGGGCAGTTCACATAACCCAGACTCGGGTATTATATAAAAAGCATTTGAGATCTAGAATCCCATAATTCCTGGGGAGGCAGAGGGATAGGTAGCAACCTTTTACAAATGAAGTGTCAAATTTCTAACCTCTGATCTTCTGATATTTTCAAGGCATAGCTGAGGTCACTTTGTGCTGACTCCTATGAGCAGGGGTGAGGGAGGAAGTACAAGGATGATGAAAGGATGAATAGCGAGACCCAAACTGCCAAAGGAAAAGTGTTATTGATAAATTCAGCCACATTTAAGTGCAGGGCACGGTGCCAGGCGTTGTAGAAGATGCAGAGAGGATTAAGATATAGTCTCTGCCTTAAAAATGCTGATAAGACAGGAAAAATAGCGGGGGATAAGAGATCAACCGAAAGGACTTGTATGCATGCAGATAAGCATAACCAATGGATACAGACAGAAGGCGGGGGGGGGTGCGGTGAGGGCATGTGCTGGGGGGTGGGGGGGGCGGGGAGAGGTCAATGGGGGAAAAAGGAGACAAATGTAATACTATATGTAATACTTTAAACAATAAAGAATTTAAAAAAGACAGGAAAAATAAAAGTTGATAAAATAAGCTATGGCAAGGCAGGGTATAATTACTGTCACAAGAAAGATTCAGACTGATATTATTAAAGTTTGCATGGAGTGATCACATCTATTTTGAAGAGGGTAGATCCAGAAAAGCCTTCATTAAGAGATGACATTTGAAATGGATCTTAACCAGTTAACTGCCACGCATCCAAAACGAAAACCATCCCCACACGCCACAATATTTTGAATTTAATTGCGTCTATAGATGCTTAATGGCATACAAAGGGATAAAGGATGGAGAGGAGTTTGCCAGGTGAAAATGGAAAGAAGGGAGCACTGGGTAGAGGGAGATGCATAAGCTATGGCTTAGCGATGGGAAAACACGGGCTTTGGGGATAAACTTGAATAGTTCCCTTTGGTTGGACAGTGAGCAATTATGTTGAAAGAGTAGGCAATGGCCTGGTGACTTTATCAACAACAAAATTATGAAAGCCCAGATAGGTTACATGATTGGGCATTCTGGTTTATGTAGCGTGCTCATCTTCTGAGACAAACTCATTTTCATTTTTATGTCAGTAGAATGCGTTTTAAGGCTATAACTGTCATTCCAACAATATCTTGCCTTTTGCACTGACCCACTATAGTTATAGAACTTTTATCTGTGTAATGCAATGCTTTCTAGCAGCATTAGAGAAATGGCTAACATCTTCATTATTCAGCAACATCAAGTCCCAGCCAACATTCATTTTGTCAGGAGCATTAAAAAAACACTTCAAAGCTTCTCTGTGGAGGAAACCACTTTCTGTTTATTACATCCTCTTGAACATGAAAATGGTCTGTTTCTTAAAGGACATTTCAAAACCTGGCTAAAAAAAATGTACTTCTTCTATTTTTATCACCTGGTGAATATCACCTCCACATTGCATTGGCCTTAACTATCCTTTAAATATTTGTCTTGCCTTCTTTGGAGCACTTGAAAATTTTTTTTTTTCCAGCATTACTGAATTCCATGCCAGCTGCCTGTGTTATCAAAGACCATATAAAGGCATACAAGGAATAAGATGCAAGGAATAAGCGGTTCTTGTGCAATTTGCCTTGTCCTTGTCAGTTGCAGGCACAATTCTCATGAATTATTTAGACTCCTACTGTCCCGAGTGAGCCCAGTAGTGCTTCATAAAGAAGACTCCCGAATCTTCCCTTAAGGAATCATACTCTCAGTGGTAGTGAGGGAAGCGAAGTGGCTGCAGCAGTTGTAGGACCAAAGTACTGAACTGAGATTTGGGCAAATTCCTGTAACTTATGTCTATTGGTATCTAACTTCAAAGCACTTTTTATACAAAGAAAGGGCTGGTCAACGAGGGAGCAAAGCAAAAGTATAACAACAACATTAGTAACAAAAACCATCTGCCAGGTGCTTAGGTGCTAGAACTATATTAATTCTGAAAAATCCCATGTTATGATTATTATTCTTATTTTTCAGATTAGGACACTGAAGCTCTGAGAGATTAAGTTGCCAACTCAAGATCACATAGTGAGTGGTGGAATTGAAATAGGAAACAGTATCTGCTAAGTGCAGAGGATTCAGCTGTGTCAGTAGAAGTGTGAATAGCAAACATGGAGTGAATTTCTGAAGAGGGGGCATGTGTTCTCTTAATGTGGCAGATACAGTAAGACCCTACTCAGATCTCCTTGTGAGACCAAGGCATTCATTCTCCAGCTTCTGGGAATGTTAGCAGCTGATGCCTCTTACTTAGCTAAGTCCTTCTCGGCCATTGCCCTCAGGAGAAGAGAGCCACTTCACCTAAGCTCACACCCTCTTCCTGGGGTAGCCAGAATCTAAGACATGTATGTGGGGAGAAACAGATATGGAGTCCCAGCCACCTTGCCTTAAGGTCAGACGTTTTCACAAGGCCAGCTCAGCTCCAGGACCTTATACCAGATTTTGGAATCAGCTTCCCAATCTTAACTTCCTTCTCTCCCCCACAGGTGTTGAGGTGTAGGCTCCCTCCAAAAATCTTCTGGACATATATCTCCACCTTAGAGTCTGTTCCTGAACTAAGGCATCAGTGTGATAAAAAGAGTGTGGTCTTTGGAGCCCGGAGACTTGGATTTTCTTCCTGGATCCAACACTTCCTCCCTAGCCATAAGATCTTGGGTTTGCTATATTACCTTCCTGAGCCTTGGTTTCACCATCTGTTCAATGAAAATGATATTGCAGAGTGATTGTTAGGACCAAATAAGATAAATGTATAAAATATATTGTCCATGACTGGGCCACCAGTTAACACTGTTTAGGGAGGAATAAACTGTCTGACCCTACATCTCATCAGGAAAAGAGAGCCAGGAGTTCTTCTGGTGAAGTCAGTTAGGTAGATTACAGAAGGCTGTGGCCTAGCAGTGCTCACATCTTTTAGTGTGGAGACCACTGTCATGACTGCCAATCCCAGCAGCTTTGCTTAATAGCCTGGCTTCACGGGAGTTTATAAGCTTGGTTTGTGCTGGCATTCCCACCAATGTGTATAATATATAATGTACTAGAGGCCTGGTGCATGAAATTTGTGCACAGAGGGTAGAGGGTACCTCAGCCTGGCCTGCACCCTCTCCAATCCAGGACCCCTTGGGGGATGTCCAACAGCCAGTTTAGGCCCAATCCCTAACTGCCCTCCCCTGCCAGCCTGATTGCTCCCTAACTGCTCCCCCCTGCCAGCCTGATCAGCCCCAACTGCTCCCCCCTGCCGGCATGATCGCCCCTAAGCGCCTCTGCCTCAGCCCCTGCCACCGTGGCTTTGTCTGGAAAGATGTCCGGAAGATGTCTGGTCTAATTAACATATTACCTTTTTATTAGTATAGATAATATGAAATGTATAATGTAACATCATATAACATGTAACATATATAATATATGTAATATGTAATATATATACACACATTTAAAAAATAGATACATTTTCTATTTTTATTTTTCTATATAAATATATAATGGAATGAGTAGGGCAAAGGGGGAGAGAAAGGGAGAGATCTAGGTTCATGATTTTCAAACCTTTTGACCTTGACCCTCACTGGGAAGTACCTTTTACCTCATTACTTTGTATACACATGCACACACACAATCAAAATTTAAGTTTCAGAAACTAATGTGTGCTTTTCTACATTGAATGCAGTGTGATCTCTATTGTCTACTCTTGCATTCCATTCCATTCCATTCCATCCCTTTTCCAAGACGAGATCAATCTGAATGAATGTCTATGGACATTCATTTTCTTTCCTCTTAGCTTAGTAGAGGGTTGGCTCAGTAGGTCTCAGTAGGAACAAGAGGACTGTGCTCTGGAGTCCCTATCACTTCCTGAAGCAGGAAGCCCCTGCTGTTACATGTTGCTTCAATATAGGTATGTGGGATCCTCTCTTCTGATTCATTTGCTGCTTGTATCCAGTCTAGTCAACTCAGGAGTTTGGTGATCTTATGCATACTGCTCTTTATGTACTTCTCAGTCTTCTCCCTATAAGTCCTATTCTGTCTTTACTTTGCATGGGGCTTGAGATATATGTTTGTGCTCACACACCCCTCCCACCAAAACTGAGAGACATATCAGAATTGGTGGGAGGGGGTGTTTTGAAAAAGCTCAGCAAGTACCTCTGCCTTGTTCCTCCCCACTCCCCGATGAGAAGCCTGTTGTAGAACAGCAACAAAACCCTCACTATTTGAAATGGGAGGGAGCCTCTTCCACTCTGCAGCTGGGTTGTTCTGGCCAGAGAATGCAGATATGACTCGGAATGGGGAAAACTATGGGGCTTGGATGGGGGTGGGTTCAGAAGCAAAATGGGGGTTTTGAAAAAAGTTCCCCCTTTTCTCTTGCCACCTTAAGTGCCTTGGGGAGGTACCTTGAAAATATGTGTCTTAACCTTGACACTACTGACATTGTGGGCCGCTGAATTATTTGTTGTGGCCTGTCCTGTGCATGGCAAGATGTTTATCAGCATTTTTTGGCCTCTATTCACTAGATGCCAGTAGCACCCACCCCTCAGGTGTGACAACAAACTGTCTCCAGACATTGCCAAATGTCCCCGGGGGCCAAACTCCTCCTCAGTTGAGAACTACTGCTTTAGATGGACCCTAAACATCATTAGTGTTTTCCTGTGTCCACATTATGCTGTGTGTGTGTGTGTGTGTGTGTGTGTGTGTGTGTGTATAAGAGCCTCACAACACTTGTACTTTGAACACATAACAATGTCAAACATTTAATATTTCTACTTGTTATCAATTCTGTGGACATTACATTTCCCCATGTAGATGTTTAACATATTTTTAGAGTGGCCACTGAAAATGGTGTAGGGACACAACTATTTCCCCCCTTTCATTGTCAGTGGGGTCACTGGGGAGAATACTGTTAGGAAGACATACTAGGTAATGGAAAATGGAGGTTCGACTGGGTATTGATTAAAGAGTGATGCTTTCATAGTAAGTCCACGATGAACTCCACACCTTATTAATAAATAAGCATCAATAGAGCATATTAAGAAATCTTAGGTATTACCAAGGTAAAGTTAACAATAGAGTCCGCAGTGAGCCCTTCAAGAAATGAAATACAGAAGAGTTCATGTAGTATCATTCAAGATACACTGTCAATTGAGCGTCAGCCTACCCCACTGCTGGCCCTGTTCTTTGCTATCTTCCTCCCAAACAATATGTGCCAGGAAAAGAAATGCAAAGTACTTTAACCGAAACAAAACATAAAGAAGGAGAGGAAAGCAACTGGGAAAATAAGAATCACACCACATGGTCCCAAGCTTTTGGATTCCCTGGTCTTTCGAGTAGTCCCTGCTGTGCTTCTCTTCTACCAGAGCTACTGTTAGCTGACTGGGGAGGGTGGGGAGGGCGTTTGCCAGCCTTGAGAGAATCACAGAATCTCTCAGAGGGAACGGAATGTCTTTTGTATCCAAGAAACAAACAGTAGTTAGCTTCTCAGCATTTAATAGCCAGAGCGATGTGGATGTGAAGCTTCCCAGAGAAAGCTGAGAACTATGGTAAACTTGCCCATGAAACCTCAATTATCGAGGCTGTTGGGCTTATCGAAAAAGAAACAAATTGTTTTTGAGCATAGCTGTTTTTCTTTCTTTCATTGTTCCTTCCTCACTGTCTTTTATTTGTATTCAGTGTTTTGGTCCCTTTGCTTTATTAAACAGGTACATGGGCGTGTGTGCACACAGGCACATGCACACACGGTGACATTCCTGCTGGACCTGCATTTCCTTTCCCTAATGCTATGGAAGTGGAAGGACAGCCTCTACTCACATTCTCGCTGCTTGGATGAGCTCTAGCTTATCAAATTTCTCTGTCTCCACTCGGCTCACTTTTGATCTCTGTTACAACAGAGAGCAGGAATTTGAAATATATTTCAAATTAAAATTTTAAAAATAGGTTTTTTAATAGGATTTTTTTTCCATTATGAGAGCATTACATATGTATGTTAGAAAAATCTGAATTTAAACAAAGAGAGTGGGAAGGAGAAAGGGGGAAAATGGAAAAGGGGGAGAGAGATCTGGCTGGTGTGGCTCAGTGGTTGAGTGTCAACCCATGAACCAGGAGGTCACGGTTTGATTCCCGGTCAGGGCACATGCCTGGGTTGCAGGCTCAATCCCCGATAGGGGACACGCAGGAAGCAGCAGATTGATGATTCTCATCATTTCTCCCTCCCTCTCCCTTCTTCTCTCTGAAATGAATAAAAACGTATTTAAAAAAGGGGGGAGAGCAAAAGTGTGAGCTCGAAAGAGAAAGAGAGCTCTATGCTCCTGCCACCCAAAGGTGGCCATCAATAGGCTTCTGATCAGCGTTATGTAGGACCCAGTACAATGTTTTGCAGTGAAAGCCTGTAAACTTCATAAAGAAGGAAGAAGTTTAGCCTGCGTTTATTTTTGTTTTCTTTGTATTTTAGCAGAGCTGAGCACAAAGTAAAGCTCTATAAATATTGTTGTATGTTAACCATTTTTACTCTAATCTTATGTTACTCAAAACATGCTGGTGAATGAAGAAAACAGGCTTGTAAAAGAAGTGAAAACGTGGATCTAGAATGCTGCCTAAGTCATTTTGGCTAAACCTCTCATTTTAGCGACGAAGGGCCTGAAGCTCCAAACCCTGTAGGAACTTGCCCAAAGTCTAACAGTAGCAGAGCCAAGACAACCGAGTCCTGTGCTTTCATACTCAATCTTTTATAATCTAAAATCCCTGTGACTGAGGTTTCTAAGAAGAGTCCTGTAATATTTGTTTATTTTAAATCATTCTTCTCAACTTAACCTCAGGTGTGTTTGAACATTTATCTTTGAATTTCTCTATATCATTGGTTTGAGCTCCAGTCCTGACAGTGAGTGCCATTCATTACTGTGACTTAAAAATATTTTTATATGCCCACGCCCTTATTCAGATTTATCGATTCAGAATGGTGTGCATTGATATTTTAAATGAATTTTCAACAGGTGAAATGAACATTCAGTGGTATTGATCTCAGGTGATTCTAATGTGCAGCCAAGGTTGAGAACCACTGCTCTAGATAATATACTTTTTTTCTTCCTTGACAGTATTTCTAAAGTCCATTTACATTCCTATGGTTTCTTCCAGACCTGTAAATTATTAGTATTAGGAGTTTCAATTTATAAATGGGAACTTATAGAAGCTATTTTTGAAGTTAATAAGTATTGATTTCCAGTATCTATTCTCCTCTTTTTCATCATTATAGATGTTTCTGCTATTACACAAGGCCACTCAGCAAAAGACCACAAATTCCCAGCCTTCTTTGCAATGAGGTTTGGCCCTGTGACTTGGTTTTGGCCAATGGGTTCTGGCCAATGTAAATTTGGATCATGCCTTTAAAAGGAAAGAAATTTGTCCTCTCCTTCCCTTTCTACTGGAGAGCCACTATACCAACTCTGATCCAGACTATTATGTAACAGAGAAATAAACTTTTACCTTGTTTAAGACCCTGTATTTTTGTCCTTTGCTATAGCACTTCAATAAAATGTGTTAAGGCTGATAACATCTAAATTATAACACTAGATTTCCTGGAACTCATTTCCTTTATTATCCGTGGCAAAACACAGCCTTTCCATAATTGGGATCAAGTCTTATGTACTTTTTCTAATTCTGAGTCTGGGAATGATAGCTACACCTATTTACTCAATAGCTCTATGTTGATCAATGCCTGTCTGTCAACACTCTAAAATAGAAGAACAGGGAGAGACAATTTCATTCTGAGACAACTGTATTAGCAAAGTGACAGAGTCATGTGACTGACACTTGTTTATGAAAATCCATGTTCTCTTTTTCTGGAACACACTGGATTACATCACCCCTTTTGCAGGAGTTAGGTATGGCTACATGACTGAATTCTGATTCATTCTATTAGCTCATTGTATCTTCAAATCTCCTACTTGCCTCTGTACTGTTCGTCACTCTAACTTCCATTCCTGTTTTCTGCTTTCCTATTCAAGCTAACTTCCTTTGGAGTCTACCAAAATCTGTGTTCTCTACCTCATGCTTCCTCTGAATTGAGAAACCATTTTTTTCCTCCTGCCTGGTCTCACCCTATCATAATATTCCAAACATGTCCAACATTCACTTACAGGTTACATTTAGAGTGAAATTGTTGAGTCAGAAAAGTAAGGTCGCCCTAATGTGATTGCTTTCTGTTTCAAATTAATGTTTTCATTGTTCCTTCCTGTAGTATTGTTTTTACATACTTCTTATTGCCAGTCTTTCTTGGGCTACATGCCATATTTCTGGCCATAGGAAAAGTATGCCTGAAAGAGCATACAAACATCTTTTATAACATTCCTATATCTCTGACAGCATAATGACAGCTGCAGTCTTTTTTTTCTTTGTTCTTCAGTTGTCCATAGAGTAGAAGCACATGTATATTACTAACTTGGGCATCCTCTTCTGTTGTCAGGTGCTGAGTATAGCATGTGTTGGTGGAACTGAAATGAAGACAGGTAGCAAATCAATGAGTGCTCAGTAAATACAATGGCAAGTACAAAATATGAATCCTGGGTATCATTTCTGAAGGCTTACTTCTTTGCAAAATAAAAGAGTGACCGTTTAAGAAGGTACTCATGTTAATGCCCAAAGTACAGTTTGGATGTCAAATGTTCATAAAAGTGGTCTTCAAAACAATTTACTTGCATACAATTTAATTTAGTCAGTGGACTTATTTTGACTCACTATTATCAGAAGAAACCTCAACTTGTTAATGTGACCCACATAAATTTAGTCACCATTTAGGTTTCCAATTTACTACCACTCTATTCACTGCATGCTTCTTTATTCACCTTTGCCTGATTATACTACCTGTGTTGGTTGGGGTAACACAAAATCCTCTAACAAGAATACTCAAAGTATATAGTGAGCTCAAACACAATAGAAGTTTATATATTTTTCACTCCTTGAATAGTGCAAGGTGGGTGCTCCTGGTGGGCAGGAGGGCTCTCTTCCATGAAGACATTCATGGACCTGAACGGATGAAGGCTGTGCCATCTTTAACACACAGCTCCCAGAGTTGCCCTGGTCATCTTTGTTCCAGCCAGCCAGAGGGTGAAAGGGATGGAGAGTGCAAGTGAGAGGTTTCTGTGGACCAACCTGTCAGTCATCACATCTGTTCATATTCCATTAGATGGAATTTTTAATCACATGGCCACTCTGAACCACACAAGAGTTTGGGAAGTATAATCTGGCCAAGTCCAGGAGGAAGAAGAAATGGATGTTTATGAATAACTGGTAGTCTCTGCCACGTGTCCTTCTATGACTCCATCCTTCTGTTCACACAACTTCTCTCGCCTATTAAAAATCTTACTTAGTTTTCAAGGTCCAGCTAATAGCAACTTCATTGTCCTAGACCCTAGTTACAATGATGTGTTCCTTCCTCTGACTTCCATTTTGAATCTCTGTTATAGCCTTTATTTAATTCTACCTTGTGTTCTGATTTTTTAAGACCATTTTTTTAAGAGCAGTTTTTGGTTTATAACAAAATTGAGAGAGAGTTACAGAAAATTTCCATATATCCCTGCCTCCACAGATGAATAGCCTCCTTTATCGACATCACTCACCAGAATGGTATACCTTTTATCGAGGATGAAACTATGTTGATACGTCACAATCACCCAAAGTCCATAGGTTACATTAGGGTTTACTCTTGATGTTGTACATTTTATATGTTTGGACAAATGTATAATGACATATCAATCATTATAATATCATACAGGGTATTTCATTGCCCTAAAAAGTTCTTTGTGTTCTGCATATTCATCCCTTTCCCCCATCCCACCCCTGAAAACCATAAATTTTTTTTATTGTCACCATAGTTGCCTTTTCCAGAATGTTGTATATTTGAAATCATACAGTACAGGGTTGGGCAAAAGCAGGTTTATAGTTGTTCATATACAATACAATAATTAATAAATAATAATACAAAAATAAACCGTGTTTTATATACTCACAACTGTAAACCTACGTTTACCCCACCGTGTATGTAACCTCTTCAGATTGGATTCTTATATTTAGTAAGTAGAGGCCCAGCATATGAAATTCATGTGCGGGTATGGTTCCTAGGCCTGGCCTGCGATCAGGGCCATCTTCCCTGGCTGCTGGGAGCTAGCCCCACCTCCTGTGGCCACCCACCCCCAGTTCCCTGGGTGACCAGAGCCTGCTGGCTGTGGGGAGGGACTGACAGGTTGGCCGTTCCCACTCACTCACTGCCCCCGCCCCCACTGTGGGTGGCCCTCTGTGTGTGGAGCGACCGGCAGAGCGGGGGCCTTGGCCTGGCACCGCCCGCGTCACCCCGCCCCCGGTTCCCCGTTTGCCATTGGGCGATGGGAGCCTGCCGGCCAGGGAAAGGGACTGAGAGGTGGTCAGTGCACCTTATAGTGACTGGTTGAGCAGTCGTTCTGGTCGTTCCGCTGTTAAGGTTAATTTGCATATTACCCTTTTATTATACTAGGTGTACTGGTTAATAATGTGGATTTTTTTTCAATAGATAGAGTCACACATATGTTGATATATATGCGGTTTGATATGTATGCTATTTTGTTGTATTGACAGCAACCTTCAAAACTTCATATGTCAAATTTGCTGAAGGCATTAACATCATAGATATTTTTACACTTAAAAATGTCAAATTTCATGCCAAAAAAAGAGCATTTGCGAGGAGTTATAATTCATTACTTTATTTTGAAGAAAAGTGCTGCTGAAAGTTATCGTATACTTCGGGAAGCTTATGGTGAACATGCTCCATCTCAAGATACTTGTGAACGCTGGCTTAAATGCTTTAAAAGTGATGATTTCGAGGTGAAAGACAAAGAACATCCAGGTTAACCGAAAAAGTTTGAAGACCAACAATTACAAGCATTAGTCTCACTCACCTAACTGTAAATTCCTTTAACAAACCATAGTGTTGTGGGAGAACATAGAGGTCTTGGGTCACACAGGCTGGGTTGAAATGGGCTTGCTATGTTTTAGGGGTGAGATCTTAATCAAGTTACTTTTCTTGCTTCTACTCATTTCCTCATCTTACAAACAGTGGTAATACTATATAGTGTTGTAATAAGGTTAAGTTTATTTGAAATTTCCCATCCAGACCTGAATATAATAGATGATCAATAAATGTTAATGTTGCTACCATTTGCCTCTTTTGCAGTGATATTTCTTTAGTTGGTTGTTAAAAACATGTACCTGAGTTAAACTGTAAGTCTTCACAGCATTGAAATAGTAGAAGTCCAAGTTAAGAGTGTAAGCCTCTAGTATATAGCAGACTCCAGGACAGAAGGAAGCCTGGGAATAGTGTCAGTATGTTGGCTGTGCAGGCATTCTGTCAGCTCTAGAGGACTCATCAGCTGCTTAACAAATTGTGTTCACTCCAGCCAAACTTGCAGCTGCCTGAGATGACCTCTGAGAATTGTGTTCCACCAAGCAATGGCTGCTTTATTACAGATAAGACTAGAGGCAACAGACAGGGCTCAGGCCAGGTCTTCCCCTGCCTGACCCACTTAAGACTCCCCCAAAGACTATTGGACATTGGAATGAGAAGAGAGGAGCTAGGGGAATTCTGATATTAAGAGAATGATCTAAAGTATGTTATAGTTGATTCCAGTATAAACTTATTTGGATGCCTACAGCTTCTCAGGTACTTTGGGAAGTAAGATTTTAGCCTTGGTCATTTGCCGGGTTGAGATGGAGACCAAGGGATGTAGACTTTTCACTTTATTATTCTGTGTCTTCGGTTCTCCCCCAATGGGATATTATCACTGTCATACCAGGGTAGGGATCCAGCCTGTGCTGAGGGGCGGTGTAACATAGTTGATAGGGGAAGAAATAGAATAGAATATTGGGGACCAGCTATAATTGTAAGAATATTAATCATGCTCCGATTAACCATGATTGTTTCATTCTGATTAAAGAAGGCACATTCTAACCTGGCTGGGAGTTGCACTTGGGACTGGGAGCTCACCTGGAAATGCAGCCCATCCTCTACATCAGGGAGCTGCCTATTATCATGGAAAGATTAACAACCTTGTTGCAGAAAACAGAGCTGCCAGCCCTTTGAAGGCCCCCAGCCCTTTGCATATGGCCAGCCCTTTGAATACCCCCAGCCTTTGCATACCTGTAGGCCATTGCAAATCTCCACCTGCATTACTTGTTAACTGCCCATTTGGCATACCTTTTTGCCTGCTTCCCCATGTAATCTTTGTTCTTCCACCCAATATAAGCAGCTGGCTGATGGGGAGAGGCAGAGCACATTTTTGTGGATGACCTGCTGCTCTCCCATACTGCCGGCAGTATGGGAATAAACGCTCATATATGATTCAACCCTGTCTCTGCTTAATTGGCTCAAGTAGTGACAGGCAGCATGGACCCAGTAACATAGTGATTAAGGTCAGGGATATATATTGTTATGTAAATGTTTGTTAAATATTCATATATGTGTAGAACTGAAAGACCATTTCCCCCTATTCCTCACTATGCTTCATAGCAGTATTTATTATTCTCAGTGAAAACAAGGAACCTACAAACCCTTCAGCATTTACTACAGTTGGACTCAGATCCTTTTGGTAGGGTAAATGTATTTATGTGTGTGTAAACTAAAGCCACATTTCAGGAAGGGATATGGGTATGGGAGTAGAAAGTTGAGAGAGAATTTAGCACAAAAAAGCCCGAGTCTAGCTTGACCAGGAAGCTAGATTTGTGAGGTTTAGAGAGGAATGGATTCCAGGTACAGAATGGTGGCTGGTAATAAAACTTACCTTGTCTGACTATTGTTATAGTGTCTTCTTGCCTTGAGGAGAAAACAAATTGTGTTTGTGAACCGAGAGCAACATCACCTCCTGATGGCATATAACAGAGGAAAGGAGTTCCTTTTGGTATCACAGGGCATTGAGGACCGAGAGTCCGGTTTCCAGCAGAGGTGTGGACCTGAGCAGGGGAAGAGGGAAATCATGCTGAGCAGCTGAAGTTCTCTGAGGTTCTCAGCTGCTAGTGGCAGCCAGGATGAATTCATGTCAGGGGATATATTCTCTGAAAGTAGACACTAAAGTGGAGTTTGGCAGGCAGGGTATTTTTTAGAAATCAGTACCTATGAGGGAAGGGGCAGGAAGCAAGATTGGGCGGATAAAGAAGTTGAACTGTGATGCAGAATAGATAGAGCTTTGGCCAGCCCCATTGGGAGCTCAGGTTGCACGTGGCCTGTCAGAGTTGTCTGAGTGGCTGTAATGGTTAGGCTTTCACATCCCTCCTCCATCAGCCACTGGGTGTGGGCTGCCCTGGGAAGGATGTGCTCCTGAGTGATGTGGCTCTTTGCAGCGGACGGATGGGACAAGTCCTCCCCTACAGGGGGATCTGGGTGGTGCTTCTTCATGTCCATCAGAGTCCACATAACCAGAGAAGGGGATTCTTAGAGATCCTGAGGAGGGGTGGGAGCTCAGCCAAGAACTGGTGTTCCTCTATTAGCAAGTAGAGCTTTGGAACTAATGAAATGTGTGCAGTTAATATTAATGTGACCTTGTTCATACCCATGACCTGGTGCGATCTGGAACATTCAAATTACATATGCTAATTGCACATGCTTATAATAAAAACAGTAGAAATAATGAAAAAAAATGACCTAAAATTCTACTACCCCTCTACTCACCTGCTCCCTTCTGGTCTTTCTTAGATACGTCTATAACTTTTATAGAGTCCATTTTTATCTTGTTTTATGTTAATTCAAGGACTTAGATCTGAAAGGCTAAGTGGGCAAAGTGGTCTGGATGGTAATGAGAGGGGTGTAAAGTGGACAGTGTGGGTGAGATCTGACATACATCACTGCTCAGCCTAGGCATTAAGTAAAGAATAGGCTGGAGGTAATAAATATTCGTATAGCTCTGACTGTGGGCTCCACCTCACTGTTTAGAGAAATTAATCTTTATGATTAAATGGTGGTGTTGGTTTCCGGAACAACGTTCTTAATACCCTACACCAGCCTGTTTCTTCTGAGTCATCAGTACAGTTTCCCTGAGCTTGTTAGATTTTGCATGTTGCCCTCAAAACAGACGGCTGTATTTTGGGTTGATTATTTGCATTTTAAAAAATAGGCTGCTCACACTGCATTAAATTTTTATAGCTGCTGTGTTCATTGATCAGATCACTCTGTTAGCAGTTACTATTCCAGCTGTATATTTTAATTACACTTGAACAATCAGCCTTTCTTAGTCCTTGAGTAATTTGCTGCATTTAATTTGTCCTTTTGTCTAATTCCAACTTAAATTATTTCATTAGTGTTGGCAATCCTGTATCACACACCCTTCCTGTTCTTTTAAAATCAATTTCTCAGGGTTTTAATTATGTAGAACAGTCAATAAAAGTTGATGCCAACAAAAGAACCATGGAGGCAAATGGTCATGAAGAATGTATGCCCACAAGATATATTTTATTAATAACACCCTTAGCATTTATGCCAGAACATTAACTAATTAATTCATACTATAGTCCATAGGAATGGTCAGCAATTTTATTTTTCACTTAGTTAATGACAAACTGTGGCAGAGAGAAACTATCCAAACTAGTGAAAGCTTCTCAGCAAGCTAGAGGAAAAATGGTTAGGTGTTTCTGGATCATGGAAGCATTAAATAAATGACTGTTTGAAGATAGTCATACTATATTAAACTTTGATCAAAACATTGACTTCTGATGACTTTATTTTGTTTTCATGCCCAAGAAATTGCAGAAGGAAGAGACCTAAACCTAAGATCAGAGGTTTTAACTTGCCTGACTGTGGGTGATATTTGGCTCACAGACCTGCAATTTATTTATTTTAAAAAGTGGAATTGGATGCCTTTAAAAGTGACATGAGCTCTTCATCTCCCTACCTCTGCCTTGTAGTCGTGTATTGTCCTGCTTTACACATTTTAAAGGTATCTTCCTGACTTTATGAGGCACGTGAGTTTGCTACACCTGATTTTGGAACTCACTTTCTGCTAGAAAACTAAGACCCAGAGGGCTGAAGTTTGAATGTGCCCATAAAGTTACTAGTAGAGATCAGCCTAGAACCGCAGTTTTATGGATCCACTACAGTATTTTTCCATTGCACCAAGCAGCCTCTATAAATGTCCTTTAGAGGATTAAAGCAAGACAATTATTTCATTAGATCTCTTTGGATTGTGGAAATAAGGCCTTAAAGCTATAATCTAGATCCGTGGAGTAAATCATAAGTTTCCTAACACTGAAAGAGTGTGTTAGTGTGGTGTGGCATAGAGAATGTTAGCTGCGAGTCAAAAGACAGAGTTCCAGTCTCAGCTATGTCATTAACTAGAGGCTATTTGACACAGGGCACTTCAGTTTTCTCTGGCTATTCTAGTAGATGAGCTCTAAGTTCCCTTCCAGCCCTAGCATCCTATGATTCTTTCATGAACCCCAGTAAAAGCTACACAGGAGGTAGAGAAAGATAAGCCATTCAATTAAAATGCCACTGTTCTACGCAATCAGTTGTCTTCTGGAAGCATTTTGAATTTGAGCTTTATCATCCTTACCTACTTTTTCAGTTGGAGAGGAAATTCTGAACTATATAGTCTAGGGAGGTGGTTGTTAGTAAATATGCACATTAACACTTAAGAGATCTCTGGAAGAAATGAAATAGATAATTCAGAGATCTTTGTTTTTACGTTTGTATTAATTTTTAGAGAGAGAGGAAGGGAGAGGGATAGAGAGATAGAAACGTCATTGAGAGAGAAACATCATCAACTGGCTGCCTCCTGCACGTCCCCCACCGGACACTGAGCCCTGACCCAGAATCGAACCTTGACTTCTTGATTCCTGGGTTGATGCTCAACCACTGAGCAACACTGGCCAGGCAGATAATTCAGAAGTCTTGAGACTATCTGATCCCTTTGAGGAGGGTACCGCTAAGCCACTGACAGTCATGCCAACTAGACCATTAGCTCCTTGAGGACAAGAGCTCTCTTTCATTCTGTGTGCTTAGTGCATTGTCTGGTGCACAGTAGGTGCTCAGTAAATACTGACTGAATTTCAACATCCAGAGATGGACCATGAACTTGTAGTGTTGGGAGGAGTCTTAGAAATTGTATTCAGCCTCTCTGCCAATGCGGAAATCCTCTCTACAGTATAGTATCCTAGGAGGCTGCTCAGCAGGCTTCACTAGTTGAAGCAGTTATTCATTCCATGAATTTATTGAGTGTCTCCTAAGTACAGGACTGATTCTAGGATACAGTAGTGAATCAAGGATATACAGTTCCTGTACCAGGAAGCCTGCTATTTCAGCTGGAACATCATTAGTGACTGGGGTACATTATGTATGACAGCTCCCCACTCTATGAGGACCAACTCTCAGCTCTAGCAACCTTCCTCTGGGAAATGAAACCCCTTCTCCAATGATGCCAGCATCAGTTTTCTTGACGTCTTTTTCATGTGTCCCGGCACATTGCTCTAGGACAGCAGTTCTCAACCTGTGGGTCGCGACCCCTTTGGGGGTCGAATGACCCTTTCACAGGGGTCGCCTAAGACCATAGGAAAACACATATATAATCACATATTGTTTTTGTGATTAATCACTATGCTTTAATTATGTTCAATTTGTAACAATGAAAATACATCCTGCATATCAGATATTTACATTACGATTCATATCAGTAGCAAAATTACAGTTATGAAGTAGCAACGAAAATAATTTTATGGTTGCGGGTCACCACAACATGAGGAACTGTATTAAAGGGTCACAGCATTAGGAAGGTTGAGAACCACTGCTCTAGGATTTCCATTTATGAGATGGTGCCATCTGTCAGTCACCAGCTTTCACCTTGAGCTCAGTTTCAGCCACCAACGAACAACTCTTAAACTACCAGCATGTGGGAACTTACCTGTGCCAGTGGTCACACTCACCTTCAGAGCAACTAGGCTCATGGTTGGTCCTGGTAGTGAGGACAGGAGATGACACTTGTTCTATTTTTCCTGGTTGGGCAGAAAAAGCAGAAGTGACCTGTCATGTTTGGAAACACCGCCTTGTGTTCTAGTTTCCTGGGGAGTTTTATGACGTGATTAACAGGGGCAATTCAGTCCTTTCTCCAAAGCATCAGCACATACCTGGTTGAAAAGGTATCTATTTTGAAGTCTGAATTAAAGAAAATCTGTGTGAATCTGGATGGGGAGCAGTACTGCTAAGGGGCAGGCTGGGCCTGAACACCAAGTCTTGAAACATCCCATTTCAGGAACACAGTGTTCCTGAAATATCTTCATTCTCCACCGGCACCCTGCACAATCACTTGTTGACTCAAAGCCGAGCTATTTAGCATGGTATCCCTGGCTCTCCATTAGTTGCCCTCATAGAGTCTTTGCTTTGGTTAAACAGAAATTTTCAATGTTTACTCAATTATCCCTGTATTTTTTTCCTCCTACTCTTTGCTTAGGGTTTCTCTAGATTTGGAATTCCTTTCCCTCTAACTAGAAGACTCTTCCCTCCCATCTCTGCTTGCCCACAGCCTACCCAACATTTAAGGTTCAGCTACCATGCTGCCTCTTCCATAAATTATTCTGTGATTCATGATGGTCTGTCTCTCATAACTTCCTCCCCAGCTGGAAGTGTTCTTTCCTTATTTTGATCTTTTATAGAACCTGAACTTAACCTCTTTTTCAGCAAGTATCTGCTTTTAAATAAAATATATTTATAGTAGCCATTAAATGGTAATTATACCAGGTTAAGCTCCTTGGAAACAGGGTCCTTGTCTGACACCTTTGAGTTTTCCACAAACTAGATTGAGTGTTTTGTACTCAACAAAACTAAGTAAGTTGAATAAATTACTCTCAGAAAACACCAGACAGACATAAATATCTAAACATAATGGTGTAAAATCAAGCCACTATGTAGGTCAGTCTTAACACAGGCTTTGAAAAAGACAATTGTCTGAAATTAAAAAAATACGTGAATAAGCAATTTTATTAAAATACAAATATTAATCATAAGCAATAATATTAAAAAGCAATCTCTCAGAAATATAACAAAAACAAACAAGCAAACACAAAACCAAACAAAAAGGATTTACCTTCACAATGTATAGCATAACTAAAAAAAATCATCTTTCTCCATATTTCTCTTTAAAAATGTCTCAGAGGCCTTTGCCACACTCTCACTGTCTCACCAGCTTTAGCAAGCTCTCCTGGCCCCCTAGCTTCTCCTCTGTGCTGCTGCCAGTAGAAATCCTAGTCTCCTAGTCTCCTTGGGTTTGCCAGTTCTCCCCTCTCTTGGCCCCTAGCAGTCACTAAAGCACAGGGTTGATGGGGCTGGGCATGCTACAATTCCTCTGGGTAGATGTGAGTTGGACAGTTTTGTGCCCCCTCTTCCACTTTTAGAAGCTATTTTGAGCATTTAAATTCAACGTTAAGAAGCGCCGAAAGGCTGTTTGGACTTGTAAGACAGGGAATTGCCATCATTTCCAAATTAAAAGAGAGCCCTGGAGAACCTCCTCTGGGTTAGCATCTGACAGCCTCTTTTTGAGCTGGGCCTTTGGACCAAGCAACCTCCAATCAAGGTGGGTGCAACCACAGTCAGTCAGGTGGAAGCCCGTCTTGCTGCTGGTTGGCAGCCATCAGCCCCCAGCAACAAGTGAGAAAGTAAATAGGCAGATCCCCCTAAGCCATTTGTTATCTCTGATGGCAGGCCTCCCCTCCCCTTGTGTGAGGTGACAGTAAGCATTTTTCAGCTTGTGCTTTCAGAATGTAACTAGTGTAGTATTTTTTATTCCAGTGCTGCTTGGCTTGCTTCATTTGCTTTTATGACAGTGCTTGGATATGATTAAATGACAATTTAATGTGTATAATAACTCATTTAAAGATTTAGTGAGGGCTTCGATGAAGGTGATAGGGTTTGAGCACACATTTGAGAAAACTGTACAGTTTTAACCTAAGCCAGGGCAACTGAGAATGATTTCTTATCTTGGCAGAAAACAGCTCCATTTTCTGCATTCTTTCCATTCTCCTAAGCTCTTTTTCCTTTACAAGTAGTGGACTTCTTGGTTGTACTGGAAAGAACCTGGTGATTCTGGGCTTAATCCCCACCCTGTGTACTTTAATTCCTCCCTGGGATTCATAAAGTATCTGGAAATTATCTTGGGTCAATGAACATTCCCTTAGCCTGAGGCCATAAGAACCATGATGTGAGAGGGTTCAGAAGGTTTGGGACACAGACAAAGGCTCCAGACTGTTTTCCTCTTCCTGTCTGAACATGAGGAAAATGTAACTTGTCATGTCTTTGCGTCATATGTGTCTTTGGAGGATGATCAGATGATGTTCGGTGATTTATTTTGCCACCATCCACTGAGCAGCTGAGTTCTCTGTCCTCTGCAGGATCCCAGGCTGAACCCAGGGGTTCGGCTGAGGGGAACAGGCATGATGGCTCATCCCCTGTACTGCCATCTGGGCTGAGCACTGTGGTTGGAGCCCCGAGGGAGAGGGCAGGGGGGATCCTGGTCCAATGCATTTTTCTAACTTTAAATGTTCCTTGAAGGTGGAAGTGGACTGAAAGGTAATTTTTCTCTAGGGCCAGCGCTTTTGGATCTTCCGCTCCTGACAGTCTGCTGAAGACCAGGAGTTGCCTTGAGAATGAAAGGTTCTTTTTTGTTCATTTGTTTTACTGTTTCCAATTTTGTAATGGCATTTCACAGAGTACACCGTCCATAAAACAGCTTATACGTAACTACTAGCAGGTCTCGGGTCCAGAGCTCAGCTTGCTAGGAACCTGGGGCCTGTGCTCCCCCAGAGGAAGAGGACCTGCCTGGACGTTAGCACAGGTTGCAGCACAACTGCAGAAATTTCAGATCTATTGCTTTTCAACCCAGACAGTCTTCATCCTGATTTCAGGAACCCCGAGCTGTCCACCCTCAGGAAACATTTGTGGATTCCTTATCTTCTCTCAGCTGCTTTGTACTGGAGCGGGTTTAAGCTGTGCCAGGCTGGCCTGGACAGAAACAATCCATTTTCTAGAAATGTGGCTCATCATGGTGGTTTAAAAAAACATTATTAGACAGGTTTTAAAAAATGATGATAACAACACTTAACATAATATTTACTCTCTTCACAATTTTTTAAGTATATCATACAGTATTGCTAATCTAGGTACTGTGTTGCACATATCTTATGTACAAGAATGTGTTCACTTGCATTCATCTTATTTATTATAAATGGAAACCTTATACCTTTGAACAGCAACTCCCCACTTCCACATACCCAGTCCCTGGTAACCACCATTCTATTGTCTGTTTCTATGAGATTGACTATTTTAGATTCCTCCTATAAGTGGAATCATGCAGTACTTGTCCCATAACTGGTTTATTTTGCTTAACGTAATGTCCCCCAGGTTGTCACATATTGTAATCTATCACTTTTTATGACTGAATAATAATACATATAATCATTTTTTTTCTGTATCCATTCATTTGTTGATGTACTTTAGGTTCTTGCATATCTTGGCTATTGTAAATAATAATGCAGTGAACATGGGAGTGCAGAATCTCTTTGAGATAAAGATTTCCTTTTCTTTGGTTATACATCCAGAAGTGGGATTACTGGATCATATGGTAGTTCTATTTTTAATTTTTTTGAGGAAACTCCATACTGTTTTCCATAGTGACTGCATCAATTTATATTCCCACCAACAGTGTAAAAGGGTTCCCTTTTTTCCACATCCTCACCAACACTTGTCTTTTCTTTCCAACTTTATTGGGGTATAATTGACAAATAAAATTGTATATATTTAAAGTATGATATGATGATTTGACATATGTATACTTTGTGAAATGAAGCACATCTATCATCTCATGTGGTTGCCTGTTTGTGTGTGTGGTGAGAATGCTTATGGTCTGCTCTCTTAGAAAATTTCAAATGTTATTCACTATAGTCACCACCATGCCGTACATTAGATCTCAGAGCTAATCCATCTCATAACTGAAGGCTTGTATCCTTTGATCAGCATCTCCCAACTGTCCCAGCCTCCAGCCACTGGTAACCACCATTCTATTCTCTGTTTCTATGAATTTGATTTTTAGGCTTATTTTTAGAATCCATATATAAGTGAGATCATACGGTCTTTCTCTGTCTGGCTAATTTCAATTATTATAATGTTCTCTAGTTTTGTCTATGTTATTGCCTATGGGAGGATTTTCTTTTTCTCATGACTGAATAATATTCTAATATATATCTCACATGGTTTTGCATTCATCCATTGAAGGACACCTTTTTGTGTACCTATTGGCCAATGGATGTCTTTAGAAAAAATATCTATTTGGGTACCTTGCCCATTTTTAAATCAGGTTCTTTCTTTTTCTTTTTGCTATTGAATTGTATAAGTTCCTTATATATTTTGGGTATTAATTCCTTATCAAATATATGGTTTGCATATGTTTTTCCCCATTCCATAGATTGCCTTTTCATTTTGTTGATTTTTTCTTTGTTGTTCAGGGGCTTTTGATTTGATGTTAATTTTTACTTATTAAAGTTGTGTGTGTTTTTTAAAATTTATTTTTATTTTTTAGAATTTCTTTATTGATTAAGGTATTACATATGTGTCCTTATCCCCCCATTACCCCCTCACTCATGCCCTCATCCCGCTGTTGTCTGTGTCCATTGGTTAGACTTATATGTATACTGGAGAGCATTATGCCAAGTGAAATAAAGTTGTGTTTTAATTCTTAGGTTAGTCCTGAGAAAATAGCTTCCCCCCCTTTCATAGCTGTCTTTTGGCTGTAGACCAATTAATAACTTTAATTTAATGATTTTAGCTTTACTAACACTCTCTGCTTTCCTGCTAATCAGGAGATTCTTGTAAAAGGTGGAGAAGTCAGGTTTCAGAGGCTCACTTCCTTCCTCTTTAGGAGGTGTGTGAACAGGAGTGCCTGAGCATAGTTGACCTTGAAGAGTGTTATTGAGAAAGCACCTGAGAGGGTGTGAGTGAGAAGAGTCTCTTTTTGTGGGAGCCTTTAGATCTAAGTGGAAATGGGTAACTTAATTACATATGTATTTTTTGTTTTGTTTGTTTGTTTATTTATTTATTTATTTGTTTGTTTTCCTACATGAAGAGGTAGTTAATTTTCATAAAGCACAACTGCATTTTGGAATGTCAAGTTTTTAAAAAAAATATATATTTTGTTGATTTTTTACAGAGGAAGGGATAGGGATAGAGAGTTAGAAACATTGATCAACTGCCTCCTGCACACTCCCTACTGGGGATGTGCCTGCAACCAAGGTACATGCCCTTGACCAGAACTGAACCGGGGACCTTTCAGTCCACATGCCAATGCTCTATCCACTGAGCCAAACCTGTTAGAGCTGGAATGTCAAGTTTTAAAGTCATTTTGTTTTTATCACAATGCCCATTTTCAAATCAGGGCCAAGGGTAGTGGTTTGAACATTCTGAGAATAGCAGGGTAGCCAGAACATCAGTAGGGATGCCACTTCATACGGCAGTCAGAAGGAGAGCTGAAACCACAACCTCTCATTTATCCACTGGTAATAATGCAGAGTGAATTACAGGGTGTTTTTCAGGCGGAACATTTGTTTCTGTAGAACAGGATTAGATTTGAAAATGCATTTTGGATTAGCAATCCTATTGTTCTCTGACTGAGGGATAAGGAACTTGAATACCACTTTTGTGCTCACTGGCTATATATATATATATATATATATATATATATATATATATATCCCTGCATGCTGTGGGTGGGGACAAGGAAGGGATGGGAGAAGGCTATGCAGGAGGAATCTGAAAAACAGGTAGGACTACAACATGCATTTCTAGTCACGTGGGTTTTGTTCCTGTGTCTTTCCTTTGGTGCCAAATCCTAGCTGTAGGTGCTAGGAAAGAGAAATGGGTGCATGGTGGGAGAATGATGGAAAAGATGGGGGATGGCAACGGGGCCATCTGGTCTTTGTCTTCATCACTGGTGCTTAATATTTGACTCTGAAGGCTAAATTTCAATTCTTTACAAAAAAATTCAACTTAATTTTAACTCCTATCTTAGCTGAACAGCAAACATTTAATCTAATCAAGATTATGCTCAGCACTGCTTTCAGTTCTCGCTGAGAGCTCTATTGAGTCATTTGTTATCTCCATAACTTAAATGGAATTCACAGTACAGCCACAAATCTATGGGAGGAGGCTAGGGCCAGGCAGAAAAGGGAAAAGAGTTGGCTTATTTCACCTTGGGGATAGAAGGCTCTGGACTCAGGGATGTTTATGATGAGAAAGGTGGAGACCACTATTTTCCATCAACATGGAGTGGGAAAATAGTTCATGGGTTTTAGCAATAGTGTAAAGATTGTTTCTGGTCAAAGAGAGCTTGCCAGTTGGGGGAATGTGTCCCTTTGTGTCTTGGAGGCCTTTGAAGAGAGAGTATCCCCTTTGCTCCTTGCCTCCATAGCAATACATTGTCTGCTCACTGATGGCGCCTCAAAGGCCCAACCTAGCCTTTCAGGCCCAGGAAGGTCTGTCCTAGGGAATCTGGTCCAGGTTGCCTCGGACATGAAAGTGATATGAGGGGGTCCAGCTGTTGGCACGTGAGACAAAGATCTCGAATCCGTATGAGGACTGTACTTCAGGTGAGTTATACAGGTTTTATTTTCCTGATAATTCCTTTCTGAGCCTGTGGCTTCTCCTAGCTAATTGGAGGTGGACACATCTGGGCATCACACACTCCCCTTTCCACTTCTGATATCTTCCTTAATTTTGATGCTCTCCACCGTGGTGAAGGAACAAAGAACAAATGCTCCCTTCTCTGTGATAGGTTCATGGCCCCATCACTACCAATATCTCTGTGAAGATGCAACCACAGTGGCTTATCTGGACCATAGACATGATAAACTGGATATGGTAGCTCCTGAGTCCCCCAATCAAACACTCAGGCCCATAAAAGTATTTGGGAAGTTAAAATTCAACATCTCTTTCCTGTCTTGTGTCCCTAGAAATAGGAGCAGAGGGACTGGATATTTATACATTAGTCTGTGGCAATAAACATGTTCCGGAGTGGAGGGATATCAGGCTTAAATCATACTGTCTATTATGTTTTAGTCTGAGTTAATCAACTGTTTTTCCTGCAAAGTAGGCTTGGTAGTTGTTTTCATTTTCAGGAGGAAATGAGGAATTTACAAACGAGTCCCTAAGCTTGACCGCTGCTCCATAGCTCCCCTCAACCTGAAACCGGGTATAGGAGAGAAGATACCATGTGAAGGGAGGCAGAGTGCTGTTGTTTTCTGTGCTTGAGGGGGGAGCAAAGGAGAGTCCCCCATTCTACCTCTGTGAGGACACAGCCACTGTATCGTGCTACTGGGGATGGGTGGGGACTGAAATCCAGCTGGTGCCTCGGACAGTCTTGAGGAAGGGGTGCAATTTTTTTTTTAATTTGCAAAAGGACACTATCTGCTTGCAAAACTCGGCATCATCAGAGGAGTGACTTTTTCTTTTTTGCACAAAGATCCCATATAAGCGACAACCCTTTTTGCATCAGGCTTGCCATGAGTCCCATTGCACGGAAAATTTAATGGCAAGCCATTTGGTCAAGTTATTCCATTAGCACCAAAACATTTGACATACCTGACTATAAGGAACATCATTGTGTTATGGGAGGACCTACTGGAAGCAGGATAAATGGAGGTAGAAGTGGGGACTCTCCTTTGCTTCTCCCCAATCTTTTGCATCTAGCTTTTCACGGTTGTCTAGTAAAGGGAGGGAAGCTGAGTTACAGAGGACAGCAGAGTAAATTTCAGGGAACTGATACACTCTTACAAAGAGGAATGCAGTGTAGAGTGTCCCCCAGATGTAAAGGGAAAGTGTGGAGTTTGTCTTTGGGCTGTCTTTAAGAAATGCGCTTAAATCCAATTGCTATGGCTACACGAGATTCATCCGATCAGCAGGCCTTCCGTTCCACGGGGGCCAAAACTGTTTTGTTTTCAAAAGAGAAAATGTATCTGCATTTTCCCTGTTTTGCTTTGTAAAATTGAATTGCAGAGAACTCATGAATAATAGAAAGAACACTAAGGACTGTGAAATTAACACTGGCACTAAACAGTTTCTAAGAGGGAAAAATACTAGAGGAAGGTTCGCTTCAAACTCCCCCAAACAGGGGTTTGGAAACTGGGACATCTTAGCATTGGAGAGTGATTTCTGCTTTCAGAAAGGTGGATATTTTAAAATCCTTTAGGTCAGATATATATTTCTTATTTTATGAAGATTTTCAAGGGTGGAAACTATAATGGTTTATAACTCCAGTGAGGGCCATAGGTTAAATTTTGACATTTGTCCATGGGAACAACCTTTCTTACTCTTTAATAATGAAGATACCTAACTTTTATTTGAACACTTACTATGTGCCAGGGATTGTGCTCTGCACGCATTTTCTCACATAATTTTATAACTATCTGGTAAGCTAGTTACAGACAGTCCTCGGGTTATGTTGGACTCAATGTATGTCTTTTCATGGTTACGTCACCATTTCCCATCTACAGTAATAAAAGAGAAATATTCAAATTAACCGTACCTTCATGATGCCCATCAGCCAATCAGGAGTGAGTATGCAAATCAACCCAACAAAGATGGCGGGTTAATTTGCATGCACAGGTGCTGAGCGGCTGGGGGAGGGGCGGGGCGGGACGCAGGTGGTCCCCATGGCCCCAGCCACTCCGGGCTTCTGGGCAGCATGGGAAGGCGGAAAGGCGGCTCCGAGCTGGAGCGAAGGTGGTGCCGGCAGCCAGGGGAACGAAGGCCCATTCTTGCACGAATCTTCGTACATTGGGCCTCTAGTTTATATTAAAAAAAGTTCCATCATTTGGACGTATATACATATGTGCTTTAAGTTTTCTATTATTTATTTACCACAAGTAAAGGTCAGGAATTATCTTTCTTTTAATTTTTTTTTACTGTTTCACTTCATTACTGCTGTGTATGTGCTCCATGTGAGTGACGAAGGTGCTTATGTGGGTGGGTTCCGACTTACAGTGAAAATCTCATTATGTCCATCCATAAGAATGGAACTCCGAAGTAACCTGAGGACCTACTGTATTATTATCTCCATTTTACAGATGCAGAAACTGAGGTGCAGAAAGGTTAAGTCACACAACTATTAAGAGATGAGTTTGCCTGCCAACCCAAGCCGGAATGACTCTTGGGCCTGCCTTTTTAGTCACCACCTCATTCATTTCACCTTTCTGTGTCCTCTTGGCCCTTTGTCTGCCAAGCCCTTCTACAACTTACCGTGAGGGCCTATTGATCCCCCTCCTTTTCCTTTCCACTCACAAGGCAACACCCTGCCTTGTGTATTTCTCACACTCCAGATTCTCTCCAGTTTGCCTTGGGGTCATAATGAATACACTGGGGGAACAGGAAGTATCCTATAAGACTGTACTTTATTGGATCAAATACTATTATGGGCTGTATTTTTAACTCTGAGTCACCACATCATATAGGGAAATGCTTAAAAACTATAAACCACTGCATAAAGCACATAGTTAAGAGTCCGAGCTTTGGAATCAGACAGATCTGGGTTTCATTCATTCATTTATTGTGGATTGTTTATTGAGTATTTACTATGAGCTAAGCATTGTGTGAAATGAAAGGTTTGAATTCCAGAATTACTACTTACATCTATGAACTTGGAAGATTTTTCAATCACTTTAATGAGAATAAGAGTTACCTCTGTGTAATATTAGAAGCTGGCACACAGTAAGAGCTCAATAAATGTTGTTATTAATAAAAGGGTAAAAAAGTGCTGTTGTTGGGCCAATGCCCACTTATATTACTTTCCCATAGGGCCTTGTTTGCCAAGGTTTTTAGCCAGCTAGTGTGTACCACCAGGGGTTAATGCGCTTTTGTAAAGGCCTTTTAGTGAGATAATGGCTTAGCCCAAAGGAATATCTAATTCTGGGCACAATGGCAGACTCAAATGGAGGTCATTTCTGCAAGGGACTTGCACATCAAAACATCAAGTACTTGCTTGTCTCTTTAGTAACTGGCTTCACCTGTCAGATAAGCAGCTTTCCTCCTGAATGATCAAAAGAAGAGGTAATTAGGAAATATGGGTAAATTTATTTTAAGTAACAAAAGAATTTCCATTTGTCCTTCTAGATATTAGTATCTCACCTCTGTTAAATGCTTTGTCCACTGATGTTAGCACTTTAGGTTTTTAGGATGCTCTCAATAACACTACTTAGCTAATCTAATGTAATTCAGCTAACAGGTTTTCTATCAGCATTCATGGACCATCTCATCCATCCACCCTTCTACCTAGGAGAAGTGTATATATGCAGTAGGACTGAGGCATCCTTTGTCCTTAAAGTACTTAATTTTGTTTGAAGATCAATGTGTAGAACTTGGGCTTCTTGTGTATTCTCTGAAATAGAATGGAAGCCAGTTTCTCTCTTTTCAAACTCACAAAAGAGTAAAGAATGAGTCTTGAAACAATTTTGCTTTGAGAGTAAGGCTTTAAAAATAAAAGTTACAAAACCTAAGGGACAGTAATAGTAACTACTTGAAGATGATTTAAGTGATTAGAAATTAAGGGTGTTCCTTCTTGCCCCCACTCAATAGCCTCCAGTGGCTTCCATCTCACTCCGAGTTCCAGCCAGACAGTGTCAGACTGTGGTTGCAAAGCCCAATCCTACCTGGCTCCTTGTGCTCTCTGACACCATTTCCTACTAGCCTTTCCTCATCCACTTTGGTCCAGGCACATCAGCTCTTCTGCTACTGCTACTCTCAGTCACGCTGAGGATACTTCTGGTACATATTGATCATAGCTCTCTGCTTGCACTTCAGTTTATCAGTGATGCTGTTACTACTGTTCTAGTCTCTTTGACCTTTCTTAGCATCCCTTTCTCCTTCCCATCTTATTTTTTTTTCTTAGCACTTATGTCCATCTCACATACTACTTGCTTATTTAATAGTTTATTATGTCTGTCCTCCATCCCTTATAATGTGAACTCCTTGAGAACAATAATTTTTCTCTGTCTTGTTCACTGTGAATCCCCAGGGCCTGGAAAGGGCCTGGTATGTTGTAGGCACTTAATACATACACATCAAATTAAAAAAATGATTATGGATGAATTATTTAGTTTTTAATTTAATTATTTTGTTAAATTCCATTCTGGGTGTTTAGGTAGCACAAGAACAGTATCTTACTGTCGTATAGAAATTTAGAAGTTCTTGGACACTTTTCAATCTAGGCTACTAAAAAGCTAGTAGTCACAATATCCAGAGAGTAGCAAAAGTCTATCTGGGATTCCAAATAACTCAAAATATGAGGGCTGTTGTAATGCCAACTGAAAGTAAAAATTTTCATGCTAAAAAAATCTGCATATAAATGAAAAGCACATTACTGGTAAAGACTCAGATCAAAGGACTAAAGTGGGCCCTGGTTTGCAATCTTAGCTTCCTTCCTGTTACTTTTTAACTGATAGCATTTTTTCTAACCTCTGGGACTCTCATTTTTTTTCTAGGGAGAGATGACTTCTCACCCTTCCTTTATGTTATTATATCTTACTGTTTTGGTCATTTGCTTTGAGATCTTTAAGCTGTGGCATGCTATTTGTAATGAGCTGAGGAAGGCACATTGGCTCCCTTAAAACTCCCATTATTAAAACTAATGCAGTGAAGTTGAGCCTCCTCCTGGGACTTCCCTATAGTCATTGCTTGCTATCAGTAAATATTCATAAATCTGCTATCATGGAAATGAAATAGAATGCCTCAAAATTACTTTGGGGGCATAAGGAAGGCCCTGAAGAATGAAATGGGAGGATGCATTTCATTTTCAGATTTGAAGCGAAGAAAGTATTCTTTTTGTGAGTGGATGACATGCTCTGCCCTGGAGAAGAATTCCAAAAACCTGAGCAAATTGTGTTCAAGGCAAAACAGTGTGGGCAGCAGGTTCTATCCACCTGAGTGGGGTACCTCTGAGGGGGCTGGTGGCAACTTCTTAGGAGTGCTCATCAGTAAAAAGGGACTGTTGGCACCCACTGCGTTTTGGAATACACCCTCATAAAACTACTCAGTGCTTTCTTATGCTAGTTAGATAATTTTCTTAATGCCAATACACATTTACTAAATACCTCCAGTGAGAGAGGCACAAGTGTAAAAACCCCAAGAAGGCCCAGCCCCATCTGTAAAGTCTTGATAAACTAAGCACCCCCTGATGGCACCTTTAACTGTAGCGTTGAATCCTCTTCTCCCCTCCCCCTTTTATTATCACCCTGTGGGCAAGTCTAGGTTCTGGAGTCCAGGGAAGAATGGTTCAGGATTTTGGTGAATTGAGGCTGGGGAGAGAGAGAGAGAGAGAAAGAGAGAGAGAGAGAGAGAGAGAGAGAGAGAGAGACCGAGACCTTTGGAATAACTTATAGGAGAACTATAATCTAGAAAATGAAAAGCATCAGCAACATTTGCAGTTGTGAACATCAAGGTCAGGAGGGAAAAAAAAAGCCCAAGAGGGCACGCTTGTCACTGATTTCAAAGGAGCTAATTCTTAGGGTTATTAGCTGCCTCAATTTACAACGCTATATACTCTTGAACACCAAATGCTCATTATCAGAAATTAAAGAACCGTGGTGCTGAGATTTGAATTATATTTTAGATAATAGATTTTGGAACATGCATCATATTAGAATTGACCTGACCTTAGAACTAATAAAGGTTTCCAGTAGGCATGGAATCTCTGTTATAATACCTGTATTCAAGTGTATGAGAAAAGCCATGAAAAACTCCTTTGTTTTATTTTTGCACCATGGTGCCCAGAAATAGGCAAAATTGTTAGGTAGGTAAAGCCTGGCTTTGGAATCTATAGCCTCTACTCTCCTTGGACTCTGTGTCTGAAAGATCTTAACCATTCATTCTATTTTAATTTTTCCTTAGAAAGAAACAGAAGCATCCTGTCTTAAAAGATGAACAATGGCTTAGTGGCTTACAGGAAGTCAGAGAAAAATGTTCTAATGGAAGATGTTTAGGTTTCTGCTATCTATATGGGTGGTCTGGGAGGTGGATGGTTACATCATGAGTTCATGGTAAGGCTTCTCACTGCAATTCTAGTTCAGTGATGGCGAACCTTTTGAGCTTGGCTTGTCAGCATTTTGAAAAACCCTAACTTAACTCTGGTGCCATGTCACATATAGAAATTTTTTGATATTTGCAACCATAGTAAAACAAAGACTTACATTTTTGATATTTATTTTATATATTTAAATGCCATTTAACAAAGAAAAATCAACCAAAAAAATGAGTTCACGTGCCACCTCTGACATGCGTGTCATAGGTTCGCCATCACTGGTCTAGTTGGTCTCTCTAATCCTGCTCTTTAGTTATTTCAAGCCAACCTACACATAAGTGCTAGGAAAAAAAAAGTTAATTAAAAACGTTTTTTGTCACAATAATTCTCAAATCAGAGTGACTTCCCATTGTATGTTGTTACTATCATAGACACACATCTCTCTGGCATCCATAGTCCTTCACTGACCCTTGAATTCTCCTTCCTCTGTCAATGATCTTCTGCTGCTTCCATTTTTAATCCTAACAAACACATTTCTCATGTTCTCCTGGACTTATATTTCATCCAAGCAAATTATTGTCATGTCTCAGACTTGCTTATCATGAGTTCTGTGCTTCGGCCCTTGACAGTTCACTTCCAAAATGCCTTTTGTCCCCTGTTCCACCAGGCTACATATCTTTGCTCAAAAGAATGTGTCTAAGAGTCCACTTCCCAGCCTAACATATTCTGATCACATCCCTGGAGAAAGAGACTCACTGGTCATTGTTAATAAATTTTTTAGAAGTATTTCCTGGCAGAAAAAAATTACTTTGTCTAAATTAAAGCCCTTACTTTATGGTTTAAATCATGTGCTTTCTTTTTTCTTATTTTGTTTTCTTAGAATATAAAAAAATCTTGTCACTTCCTTCCATTTAAGAGTTCCTCATAAATTTGAAGTTTGTTATAAAATTGCCCTTTAACCTATTCTTTTAGCAAAATACTGTCAGTTTTTTTCACCCCTTTCTTACTGGACATGTCTTACAAACTTTTGATTATTACCTGCAACTTTCCCTTTATATCAAATTAAGATGGAAATATCATATTTTATCGATTCTAAAAGGCACCTTTTATCTCACATTTTAACATATCAAATTTCAACATATAACAGGATGGCATTTTACAATTATTAATGGCAATACTTTTTTTCTTAGTGATAAATGAAATGAAGCTATATCTTGAATGATTAAAAAAGGCAAGGAGAATTAGTCAAGATTAAAGGAAATTGAAGAGAAATGACAACCAAATGCAATGTGTAATTTTTTTTTATGAGATCTTGAATTGAAAAAAATCAAGATCAATTAAAGTTTAATTAAAAATTGGCTTTATTGAGGTATAATTAATAACTAAAATTGTAATATATTTAAAGTGTAAAATGTGATGATTTAATATATATATAAATGTGAAAGGATTCCCACTGTCAATTTAATTAATATACTCATCTCACATATTTACTTTTTTTTTTCTGAGAACATGCTTCACTCTCTTAGCAAATTTCAGTTATACAGTACAGTATTTTCAACCCTAGTCCCATGTTGTGCATTAGATCCTCAGACATTCACTTTATAATTGAAAGTTTGTACCCTTTTATCAGCCTTGCCCTTAACGCCCCCTCCCCCCCATGTTTGGTAACTACCATTCTACTCTCTATCTGTTGTTTCTGTGTGTTCAACTTTTTATTTTTTACTTTTTAAGATTCCACATGTAAATGATACCATGCAGTATTTATCTTTCTCTGGCTTCCTTCCCTTAGCACAATGCTCTCCAGTTTTGTCCATGGTGTCACAAATGGCAGAATCCTTCTTTTTAAAGACTAAATAATATTCCATTATATATATATCAGATTTTCCTTATTTATTATTCTGTCAGTGGATACTTAGGTTGATTCCATATCTTGGCTATTGTGAATAATGCTACAGTGATATAAGAGTGTAGATATCTCTTAGAGATCCTGATTTTAATATGTTTTTTAAAATTTATTTTATTAATTTTTTTAAAATATATTTTATTGATTTTTTACAGAGAGGAAGGGAGAGAGATAGATAGTTAGAAACATCGATGGGAGAGAAACATCGATCAGCTGCCTCCTGCACATCTCCCACTGGGGATGTGCCCGCAACCCAGGTACATGCCCTTGACCGGAATCGAACCTGGGACCTTTCAGTCCGCAGGCCGACGCTCTATCCACTGAGCCAAACCGGTTTCGGCCTAAAATTTATTTTAGAGAGAGATGAAGGAAGAGGGAGAGATAGTGTCTCCTGCATGGGGATCGAGTCTGCCACTAGGCATGTGCCTTGACCAGGATTTGAACTGGTGACCTCTTGGTGCATGAGACAATGCTCAAACAACGGAGCCACACTGGTTGGACAGAAATATTGTTTTTTTTGTCTTCAGATATATACCCAGAAATGGGATGGCTGGATCATATGGTAGCTCTGTTTTTAATTTCTTGAGGAACCAACATACTGTTGTCCATAGTGGCTGCATCAATTTTCATTCCCACCAACAGTACACAAGGCTTCCCTTTCTCTGTGTCCTCTCCAATAATTATCCATTATCTTTTTGATGATAGCTATTCTAATAAGTAGAGATGATGTTATAGTTGTGAGGTGAAATCTTTCAAGATATTTTTTGATTTTCCTTTATATTTCTTCTATGATTCATTGATTGTTCATGGACATGTTGAATCTCCCATATATTTGTGAATTCTCCAGTTTTCTTCTTGTAATTGATTACTAGTTTTACACCATTGTGGTTAGTAAAGGTGCTTGGTATGATTCCATTATTAATAAATTTATTAAAACTCATTTTGTGGCCTAACATATAATCTATACTGGAAACTATTTCATGTGTGCTTGAAAAGAAAGGATGTTCTGCTGTTCTTGGATGGAATGTTCTATATATATATCTGTAGGTTCATCTGATTTAATGTATAGTTTAAATCCAGTGGGTCTTTATTGATTTTCTGTCTGGATGATCTATTCTTGAAAGTAGGGTTTTGAAGTCTGCTACTATTTTTCTATTGTTATTTATTTTTCCCTTCAGATGCATTAATATTTGCTTTATATATTAGTTGCTCTAATGTTGTGTGCATAAATATTTACATTTGTTATATCCTCTTGATGAATTGACCTCTTTGTCATTATATGATGACTTTCTTTGTCTCCTATTACAGTTTCTGGCTTTAATTCTGTTTTTTTCTGATAAAAGAATAGCTACTCCTTATTTTTGGTTTTCATTCACATGAAATACCTTTTTCTATTCTTTAACTTTCATTATATGCATGTACTTAAAGCTATAGTAAGTCTATTCTAGGCAGCATAGAGTTTTTAAAAAAAATTCACTTAGCCACTTTACATATTTTGATTGGAGTATTTAGTCAATTTACATTTAAAGTAATTATTAATAGGTAAGTACTTACTATTGCCATTTTGTTAATTGCTTTATGGCTGCTTTTTTACTTTTTTATTTTTTAGTTCATTTGTTCCTCCTTTACTGCTCTCTTTGTGATTTGATGATTTTCTATAGGGTATACTTTGACCCATTCTCTTGGTCTTTTGTGTATCTACTAAAGGGTTTTTGCTTAATGGTTTCCATGAGGCTTACTTCAAAATATTATATTGATTATAGTCTATTTTAAGCTAATAACAACTTAACTTCAAATCCATACAAAAGCTCTACATTTTTATACCTCTATTTTGTTTTTGATATCACAGTTTCCATTTTTTAACTCCTCACTTGAGGGTATGCTTTTATTGATTTTTAGAGAGAGAAGAAAGGAGAGAGAGAGAGAGAGAGAGAGAGAGAGAGAGAGAGAGAGAGAGAGAAATGAAGAAGAAGGAGGAGGAGGAGGAGGTGGAGGAGGAGGAGGTGGTGGATGGAGGAGGAGGAGGAGGAGGAGGAGAAGGAGAAGGAGAAGGAGAAAAGAAGAAAAGGAGAAAAGGAGAAAAGGAGAAAAGGAGAAGGATCACTAATTCTATGGGATCAGGGTCCTACCCTTATGACCTTATTTAATCTTAATTACTTCATTAGAGGCCTTGTCTACAAATACCATCACATTAGGGGTTAGGGCTTCAACATATGAATTTTTTTGAGGGAATACCATTCAGTCCATAGTATTTCCTGTTCTTACTACTACCCAATCTGCCCCCTCCCCAAGAGCTCAGCACCCTGCTCCTAGAGAATTTGCTTTACAAAAGACCTCTAGTCCAAAGGAATTACTGAAGGTGAAGTTTTTGCTATCAGTAGGAAAGAGGGTAGGATGAGGGTGGGAATAGAGAATTGTGAAGGGAAATGAGAAAACCATGCTTTCTGGACAACTTTGTATTTTAACTATAATAATGGCTAAGTCTTTGTCTTCCCAACCAACTTTATAACCAATTCCTGGAATCTGGAATCAGCATTCATTAAAGTTTGTTTTAAATTACTGACTTTCTCCTTTTGACTAGCTCTTGGCCACTTATTGGAAATAGTTTTCTTTATCCTTAAAGAATTCTCTCATTAGAACAGTTTCTGAGCTCAGCCTTTTGGGGCACCTCATAGATAGGAAAGCCTCACTCTATATGTTTGGATATTTTTGTATTGGCCCCATTTCTTCTCTGGTTTCCTACTCCATGGGAGCTCAGAGCTCCCACTGACTTCAAAGGGCTCTCAGGTAAAATAAGAAATAGTCTCACAGAAATTTCCCAGAGATATTTTGAGTTTTTAAAAATGCATTGGTATATTTTAAAGAGATATGAACATTAGGCCTAGAGATTATGAGTACCAGTCAGACATAGTCAGGAAACTCTCTTTAATAGTAGAAAAAAGCTCTTATAAATTCATAATACTTGGCAAATGCATTCATCCTTCTGAGGAGAAAATTTTAGGTTCTATTGTGATTTCAAAAGAATAAAGATAGAATTCTTTATTTGTTATTTTTATTTTATCTTTTTTCCATCATCATTTAATCCCCCTATACCATCCTCCACCTCCACCTATCCTCCTACCCTCTGCAATCACCACACTGTCCATTGCAGCATTATTTCCAATAGTCAAGTTTTGGAAGCAGCCCAAGTGTCCATCAGTAGATGAGTAGATCAAAAAGCTGTGGTACATTTACACAATTGAATAGTCAGCTGCAAAAAAGAAGAAAATTTTACCCTTTATGACAGTATGGATGGACCTGGAGAACATTATGCTAAGTGAAATAAAGGTAGAATTCTTTAAATCAAATTTTTACTTTCAGCTATCAATATATACCACACTATATTCATAAAGGGAATATAAAATTATAAACTATTTTGAGAAAGATATATAGTACATACAATTTAAAGTAGATATTTTCTTAATTTCTATAAACTTTCCATATTTCTTAGGAATAATTGTTTTAAATTTCAAGTAGGATCTCGTTATGTTTGTATTTTTGTTTCACAGGTTGGAGAATATCACACATCTATGTAAGTCTGACTCAGATCCCTTCAGAAAAAGGAAACAGTGTAAGGATAAGACAGGAGCTGGAAATAGGGTCAGCAAGGCTCCGGAGATTGACTATTTCAGTCTCATTTTATTGACCTGAGAAATCTTTCTAGTGCTTTTCTCCCCCTTCTGTTTTCTCCACTGGACTTTCCCTCCCAACTGGCTAGTTTCAATACCATGCCTGACATGTCCAGTTTAATAGGCTTTTCCCACTGATTTCCAGCATTTTCATTTCCTCCACTGGAGCAGCAACTCTGCAGAACTGGGCAGATGGGTGTCCTGAATGTTCCTCTCTATGCAAAGGTAAACACAATAGATGAAATTGAAAGAAGAAATGATGAATAAAGCCCAGGATTCAAGCCTATAGAAAGAATGCTGTGAGCATGATAAAGAAATATGCCCTAACCGGTTTGGCTCAGTGGATAGAGTGTCGGCCTGCGGATTCAAGGGTCCCAGGTTCGATTCTGGTTAGGGGCATGTACCTTGGTTGCGGGCACATCCCCGGTGGGGAGTGTGCAGGAGGCAGCTGATCGATGTTTCTCTCTCATCTATGTTTCTAACTCTCTATCCCTCTCCCTTCCTCTCTGTAAAGAATCAATAAAATATATTTTTTTTAAAAAGAAATAACACAGAACTCAAAGAAAGAAAGAAAGAAATGGGTTCTCTGATTAGGAAGTGCAAAGATCTTTCTTTGGTCAAAGAGGTCCATCATTTCTGTCATGCTCCAGATTTGGCAGTCTTTTCATTGTTCATATGTTCATTCACACAGATTGACCACTGACACCACCATCCCACCCTGAGAGGAAAGGACTAAGGTGGTTTAATGATTAACTAGTCCTTAATGCCTTTCATTTTCATGAACCCATGACCATAGGTTCATTGACAAAGGAAACATTTAATTGAGCTCTTGAATTAGCAAGTAGATATTAGCATTCTCACTGCCATATATGTAGCTTCATCGGCATATTAAGAAACAGTATTTTATTGGGAAGATATAGCATCTTTTAAAGGAAAGAATAAATACATTCTTCCCTAAGTTTAATGGAGAGCATGATCTTCATGCTTCGTGCTGTCTATTTATTCACTAACTCTCCTTCTTATCAGGTATAATATATTCTGGCTGGCAGTTTGATTTAATTGAACATGTGGTAACTTACTGAATTAAGCACTTTAATTAGGTAATTATTTTGTTATAAGAACTGGTTTTCAGCTTGCTGGAAAGAGGTAATTTTCTGTTTTTCTTAAATTAAAAATAGAACCTGGATTCTTTTTTTAATAACAAAGTGGAATAAAAATGATCAGATATAGAATTAGGGTGAGATTGAGCTGTAGAATGAAGAAAAATAACCTTGCCTTAGATATTGGTAAGACAGCATGTTTTTGAAAAATGAAGACAGAATTAGAGTTAGTACTGCCACTGGGTAGTTATCACTTTTAATCAGAGTGATTATTTGTCCCCTGCCTCAGTTTTCCTTTTAAAAGTGGAGGATTTTTTTAGACCCTATGCAAAAAAATAATTGCTGGAAAAAATAGAACATAAAGAAATACCCCTGTCTCTTTATTCTGAATGATGTTGGTGGATCTAGGGAATATTTTTCTCCAAGCAATTTAATTAATTATTGCCCTCTTTGAAAATTTTTTTTGTAACAGCTAGTCATTTGTTAACTTCAGAAAGAGACTTTGTCTTGAAGAAAAGGCTCAGGCTCTGAAAATATTGCCTGAGACCGATCATCTAGGATAAAAGCTATCCTCTAATTCCCACATACTTGTAAGATTCAACCTTACTGTCTTTTTGTTGGTTGGCAGGAATGATTGTAAATAATCTAATGATACTTCAGATCAGACAAACCAATAATTAGAGTTGACACTGGAAAAGCCAACAAGACCCTAATTAATTGATTTGCTAATAGCTATTCTCCATTTACAGACATTAGCCCAAATTGAGTTTTAAGCTGTGACAAGGGCCACAAGATGAACATTTTCTTTCTCTAAATTCCGGATTACCCACCAGCATCCCAGTCAAACCATCAACTAGTCCTTGGAGGCTTTGTTTGCTAAAGGATTGAGGCTTATTCCAAATAGCTACCATCTGAAATGTAATATTCATACATAAGCTCTTTTTGGAATGGCCAGTCAACATAGTAATTACATTTTGCTTTATGATTTTTTTAGCTTTACCTTTTCATCAAGGAATACAGAACAAAGGAAACAGTTCTCATTAAACAAATGTTGTTGCAAGTGAAGCCTTCCCTAGTGGATGATAAGAATAATGGCATTTCTGTTCCAGGAGCCTCAGGGCCAGAGAAAGGCTGTGTTCCAGTCACCACTGTGCAACAAACCATCCTGAAACCTAATGGCACAAAATAACAAGCATTTTATTATCTGTAACAACTTTATGGGTTGAATGGGCTCAGCTAGAGCCATTTGTCTGTTTCTCATGATGTTACGTGGGCTGCCGTCATCTGGGACTCGACCGGGCTGGAACATCCAAGTTGGTGCACTTACATGGCTGGCAACAGGGTGCTGCCCATCTGCTGGGAGCTCAGCAGTTGACAGGAGCACCTCAGTTTTCTCTGAGCCACATTCTATTAGAGTGACTCACAGAGCCAGTCCAGATTCAGTGTGGTTATACTAGGAAATACTAAGAGGGATGATGGCACCATCTTTAGAGACTAGCTACCACAAACGTCTAGAGTGGAAGCAAAGGTGACATTTCATTAAAGTGTTCTCGAAAAAGCTCTATCTTGCCCTCTTTCTGTGGCCAGCTTTGTGGGTTATTACTGAGGATAGTTACTGAGGATGGACTCAGGAGTGGGTATTCAGGGCTCTCTCTTTAAGAGGAATGGATTTGAGGTAAAAGCTGTCCCACGATGAAGCAATACTACCACTCGATTAATTTTCTTATATACTAAGCAGAGCCCAAAGGTGACAGCCTGCACTCTCTTTGTCTAAGAAGGTTTTTCCAGATATTTCTCCTTTTTTTCCTGCTGCCGTAGTTGTGACGGTTGAGCACACACTTTGGAGTTAAGTTTCTTGGGTTTGAATTTCAGCTCCTAGCTGTGTGAATCTGATCAAGAGACTGGTACGTGTGGGCCTCAGTTTCCTCATCTTTTTGATAGGTTATTTATTCTACCGCATAGATTGTGAGAATTGAGATAACACATGTAAAGTGCTTAGCACAGTACCTGGAACACAGTGAGTGCTCGGAAGTTGTAGCTACTGTTCTTATGTAATAAGGGGTAGATGAGAGAACTTAGTATCAAGCAGTTGAGCATAAGGTCACAGGATGCTGAGCAGTTACAATAAGATAGGAGGAGATCTCCTAAGCCAAACATCTTTGAGTTAAGAGCAAATGTCACTGGATCTCCTGTTTCTTTTTTTCTTATGCTTATGATACATTTTATGCCCTCAGCTGCAGATTCATGTGATGAGGGTTGTTTTGGTGTTTAAAGGGGGACTGGGACTGGGTGGAGACTGGGCAGCAGTGAATGGAAGCAGACCAGGAACACAAATGTCACCTGGACATTATTATATCATAAACTTTTGAATAGTGTGAGCCTGTGGTTTTTGTATTCTTTTATATTATTCCATAACTCCCACAAAGGAAAGATTTTGTATTTGCCATGAGATACTTATCAAAAATGAATGGCGGTGATTTGCATGAGTTACACCACCTGGAAGAACAAACTTTCATATTGCGTTTTCTACCATTTCCCACATTCATTTGCCACATACTGTGCCCTGACCTAGTGGCTGGAAAAGGGATGCTTACCAAGGGTCACAGAATAGGGAAATCTTTTCTCTGGCCTCATTGTTTCCATGTGCAGGCACTCAGAGTAATCCTTGTAGCCTCTTTCTCACCCATTATTTCTTGTGAGTTTCCTGAGGAACATCCACTGGTCCAAGTAGATAATGTAAAATTTGTCCCAAAGTTTCAGGGACTAAAAGTTTAGTCTACAGCCCCCAAGCCATTTATGCTTTCCTGTTAATGTCACCAGACATTTTCCTTCCTAGTAGTCTTCACAACTATGCTATACATGTGGGTATATGCATATATATATATATAAAAGCCTAAGTGACTGGCTGTATGTCCGACCCCCACTGGCGATTTAAAAATAAACGTTGACTCACGCATGCACAATACATTTAAAGCTCTTGCTGGGGCCAATTGGACACGTGTGTTTTGATCTGTCATTGTCAATCATGAATTTGGTTGACACTTCTATTATAGAGAAAAGGCGAATAGTGATATTAAAATATTTCTCCTAATTAATTTCCTTTCAATGTGCATGAATTCGTGCACCAGGGCACTAGTGTATATATAAAACTCCCTCTACTCTACTTGTTAATCAAATCCTACTTTGTTAATTACTATTGTTTCTGCTTGACTTTAATTAATCTTGTCCTCAAATGACAAATTGGGGACCTTTAGAGCGTATTTGTCAAATCAAAGTTCTTTCCAAAGCCCAAAGTAAAGATATTTTAAAAAGATTTTGAACAAGTATTTGGACATTAGAGTTGAGCAAGCACTTCCAAATCTGCTGAGAGTGATAATCACAACAAACAATAGGCTCATTGAGCTTGTGGAAGTCAAGCAGGTCTATACCAATTTCCAGGTGAAAAATGTAACATTAAAGGAATGTGTTGGCCTACTAAATATAGAAAACAATTTTTGTCAATAGTCAATAACTGGAGCCTTACAAAAAGGCAGTTTCTCACAGGAAACTTCAAAAATGGTTAAAGAAAACATCCCTGAGCCTTTCCAAGTGGTGTAACTGGTAATCTGAGATGTAGAATGAATATTCCTTGTTGAACTAAAAGTACAGAAGAAAACATACTCTATTTTGCTCCCCCCTCACATTTCTCCCTCTCCACTTCATACATACACACACACACACACACACACACACACACACACGTGCATGTAGGGCCACATGATGCTTTTTAAAACGTAGGTATGAATTTCTATGTATGAGAGTTTTAGAACAAAAATATTCTACCTGGCCATGGAAATAATTGCAAGATCTTTTGAAAAAAATATTTGTATTGATTTCAGAGAGGGGGGGAGAGGGAAGGAGAGAAAAAACAATGATGAGAATCATCCATCAGCTGCCTCCTGCATGCCCCGTACTGGGAATTGAGCCTGCAACCCAAGCATGTGCCCTGACTGGGAATTGAACCATGACCTCATAGGTTGATGTTCAACCACTGAGCCACACTGCCGGGCAGCAAGATCTTTTATTCTCAAACTTGTCACCTTCCCTTATCTGGCTTCCCATCTCAAACAACTCTTCCCCACCTTACAAATAAGTCCCAAACATCACATCGATATTTTTTCATTGTCCAAGTAACTAATCATTATTATTTTTGGCCATGAATACCACTAAACAAAGTTGGCTAATTCTCTCAAAGATTAGGACCATCTTGACATCTTTATTCAGGTCTAAATACAGGTGATGGGCCAACAAGACTGGTGAGTGTAGCTGGGAGACAAGCAGTCTTTCAACGCCCTTCATTTATAGCCTCCATTATCATTTTTCTCATATAATGAATCAGATCATACTCTTTCTCATTAGCCAGCCCTCTCAATGTCTTGGCCTACTTCAAATGGATTGCTAGCCGCAGATCATGCATGCTCAAATATCTCATCAATTCCACATAATTCTCCTAATTGAGAAACTTGTACTTTCATTGCATCCTCAAAAAGCAATTTCCTAATGACTTATTAAAATAATGCCATTTGCTAGCCTTTAAAAAAGTCCCATTTTGCATGGTGTCATGCAATAATTAGTAATACAGCATCAGTGATTAAGCTGAATACCAATTTGAGGCATTTGCAGTCTTAACAGAGTTCAGTCACTAATGGGGTATGGCACTGTGATTGTTTCTTGATACCTGAATGCTGCAGCAATATCTAGATCTTTGGATTACCTTGAAATGTTGATTTCAGACTCTCGAAACCATGGCAACAGTTGGGTCAAATGAATCCCAGAGCTTTAAAAACTAAGATTTCGTTGTTGAATTTCTTTGCTTTTTTTTAACCCCTTGATTCACAAAACGTATGAGAAAATAGTGACAGTCAGATTTTGTATCAACGTGATATTCACTTACTGTTCTATAATAAAGGGCAGAACACAGGTTTCATGATCTTCTCATCAGAAGAGAAGGGAAAACTAATGTGTGGGCCCCGTAACCAGTGCCTAAAGGCTACATGGAAATATGGTAGCAAAGTGGGAAAGAAAACAGTACAGTATTAGAATTCACCCTGTTGTCCAAGCTTAGAAATCACCCCTCCCATATTCACATGGATACCAAAATCCTCTAATTCTATTGATAAAATATATTTTTTTATTTCTCCCCTCCTCCTAATTCTCATTACCACTTCTTGAATCTAAGCAATAGTCTATTAAGCCAACTCCCTGACTCTCAATTGTGCAGTGGATGCCTGAGGGATCTTGCTACTTGAAAACCTGTGATGGATCTCCATCACTTTCAGAATAAAATCTAAATTTTTGACATAAATTCAAGATTGTTTACTCTATAAACTAGCCCAGTCTGATTTTCTAAGCCTTGTTCTGTTCAGTTTTCCTCATGTACCCCCAATTTTAGACATGCCTGATTACTGGTTTTCCCTAAATAGAGCTTGTCATTTCTTTTCTTTCTGACTTTGTTTTTACTGTTCTCTGTCTAGGATACCCTTTCCTCACTTGGTCTGTCTTAAATCTGTCAAGACAATCTTCATGTTTCAGTTCAAATGTACCCTCCTTTCTCAGTTTCTCTGACATCTTGCCCCCTTCCTCTATTTCCCAACAAACTGCCAGCCATATTAGTATTACATCCATATCATATGTCATTTTAATTAATGTACATTTTTATTTTCCTGCTGCATTTTGAACTCTTTTAAGGCCAGAAACTTGACACATTTAGCTCTTTATTCACAGCATTTCGTACAGCGCTTGTCAAATGGACAAAATTCTGGTGTTTTTTGAGATGAATTGTCACTAAAACCAATTCTATAGCCATTACTTATTGAAACAGCTCAAGACAAAATGCTGAAGAAATAAACATTTTTTTTCATTGTCTTCTTTCTTATTTTCAGACCCAACCCTTCTTATCACTCTCGTCCCAACATTGTATTTCATCAGCATATAGCGAATCCCCGCAGTTGGACCTCCTATAGGACTACCTCACAGTTTGTACACAATCTGAACAAATGCAAAAGGAGGGGTGCCCAGCCCAAAGATTAAGAAAGCATACAAAGGACAAATCCAGATTGGTGTTCTGATGCTGGATTGGATGAATGCCTCTCATTGTCTTCCTCGTCACCTCTCCTCTCCTCCTATCGAATATGCTGGACAAAATTTTGCCTCACAGACTGTTACACTCAACAATGCTCTCAGACCCTATGAAGAGTCCTTTCCCTTCTCTCTTTTGGAGAAGTCTTCTTTTATTTTTCTTTATTTTCCTTCAAAATTTCTGATGCCTCATGGAAAATAGGTAAGTTGATACATCACTTGAGAACAGTAGGTAGTCATGGTCCATTACCAGTAATGTGATCTTCAATAGCATCTGAAAATAGAAGAGATTAAACTGCAGGACTACCCTTTCTATCCTCCTTGAGAACCTGCCTATATATACAGTACCTATTAAATAACCTCAGTCATCTCACCCTGAAATCCCCAAAGCTATATTGTCTCATCCCTGGGGTCAGAAAGTTGTCTAGCAGAAGCAGAAACTTCATCTCAGACTGTTCTCTGTTAATTTTTTTTTAAATGGCTGTTTGACAAAAGGAGGCCAGAGAATAGCAGACAAAGTGAATTCTGTTTTTGACTGGGGCAGGGCAGTAGTAGTACAGATGCTTCACATGGGTTGTGTTTTCCTATCCTCTGTCTTGTCTCTAAGCTTCTTTAATTTTTAAAGCCATCTTGTTCTACTCTGAGTGTTATCTTTACTGCTGGTGAGTTGCATCATATTTAAATATTTCTTAGTAAATTTTTGAATCATTCACTCATTTATTTCAACAAAATTTAATTGAACACCCACTGTACTAATCAAGGTAAGTAATGCTAATTACAGAACAAAAATCTCAGTAGCTTAGCACAGGGGTTTGCTTTTTGTTCACCTAAGTCCAGTGTGAATGTTCCTGCTGAGACTGCTCACTTTATAAGCGTGACCCAGGGATTTGATCTCTTTCATCTTGTGGCACCACCATATTCAGAGATATAGATTTATTTGCTTCTAGCCACAGGGATACAGAAATAACCTTTGAAGGATAGTTTGGGCTGTATTATAGCCAGGTTTGGTAATGCTGTATCTATCTTACACAAATTCATGTTCTATTGGATGTAACTCAGTCACATGATAACATGTTCTAGGCTGGGAGTGGGTAGAAGCAAGAGTGATGTGGGAAATGTATTTTATTTTTTTTTAATTTTTATTGTTTAAAGTATTACATATGTCTCCTTCCGCCCCCCCATTGACCTTGACCTTCCCCTGTCCACGCCCCCCCAAGCACATGCCCTCACTCCCCTAGTGTCTGTGTCTATTGGTTATACTTATATGCATGCATACAAGTCCTTTGGTTGATATCTTACCCTCTCTCCCCCTGCCTTCCCACTGAAGTTTGACAGTCTGATGCTTCTATTTCTGTATCTATTTTTGTTCATCAGTTTAGGTTGTTCATTATGTTCCACAAATGAGTGAGATCATGTGATATTTAGCTTTCTCTGACTGGCTTATTTCACTTAGCATAATGCTCTCCAGTTACATCCATGCTGTTGCAAATGGTAAGAATTCCTTCTTTTTTACAGCAGCGTAGTATTCCATTATGTAGATGTACCACGATTTTCTAATTCACTCATCTGCTGATGGGCACTTAGGCTGTTTCCAAATTGTAGCTGTTATAAATTGTGCTGCTATGAACATAGGGGTGCATATATCCTTTCTGATTTGGGTTTCTGTTCCTTGGGATATATTCCTAGAAGTGGGATTACTGGGTCAAATGGAAGTTCCATTTTTAATTTTTTGAGGAAACACCATACTGTTTTCCACAGTATGCATTCCCACCAGTCTGCATTCCCACCAGCAGTGCAAGAGTGTTCCTTTTTCTCCACATCCTCACCAGCACTTGTCATTTGTTGATTTGTTGATGATAGCCATTCTGACACGTGTGAGATGGTACCTCATTGTTGTTTTGATTCGCATCTCTTGGATGATTAGTGACATTGAGAATGTTTTCATATGTTTCTTGGCCTTCTGTATGTCCTCTTTTGAAAAGTGTCTATTTAGGTTCTTTCCCCATTTTTTGATTGGATTGTTTATCTTCCCTTTGTTAAGTTGTATGAGTTCCCTATAAATTTTGGAGATTAAACTCTTATTGGAGATAACATTTGTGAATATGTTCTCCCATGTATTGGGCTTTCTTGTTGTTTTATTGATGGTTTCTTTTGCTGTGCAGAAGCTTTTTATTTTGATGTAGTCCCATTTGTTTATTTTCTTCTTTGTTTCCATTGTCCTAGGAACTGTGTCAGTAAAGATATTCCTATGACAAATGTATGCTGTTCCTATGACAAATGTATGCTGTTTTGCTGTCTATGGCTTCTTCTAAGATTTTTATGGTTTCCCATCTTACGTTTAAGTCCTTTATCCATTTTGAGCTTATTTTTGCGTGTGGTGTAAGTTGGTCATCTAGTTTCAATTTTTTCATGTACCCGTCCAATTTTCCCAACACCATTTATTGAAGAGACTGTTTTGACTGCATTGTATGTTCTTGCCTCCTTTGTCAAATATTAATTGAGCATAATGGCTTGGGTCAATTTTTGGGTTCTCTGGTGTGTTCCATTGGTCTATATGTCTGTTCTTCTGCCAGTACCAGGCATTTTTGAGAACAGTGGCTTTGTAGTATAGCTTGATATCTGGTATTGTAATCCCTCCAACATTATTCTTCTTTCTCAAGATTTTTTTTATTCCAGATGAATTTTTGGAGAGTTTGTTCTAGGTCTTTGAAATATGCTATTGGTATTTTAATGAGGGTTACATTGAATCTATGGATTGCTTTGGGTAGTATGGACATTTTAATGATGTTGATTCTACCAATCCATGAGCATAGTATAGTCTTCCATTTGTTTAAGTCTTCCATTTGTTTATATCTTTTTTCAAGGTCCTGTAATTTTCTGAGTATAGGTCCTTTACCTCCTTGGTTAAATTTATTCCTAGGTATCTTAATTTTTTGTTGTTGTAGTGGTAAATGGGATTGTTATTTTAGTTTCAATTTCTGTGAGTTCATTATTGGTATATAAAAAAAGCCATAGATTTCTGGGTGTTAATTTTGTATCCTGCTACATTGCCAAATTCATTTATTCTAGTAGTTTTCTGATGGAGTCTTTAGGGTTTTCTATGTATAGTATCATGTCATCTGCAAATAATGACAGTTTTACTTCTTCTTTTCCAATTTGGATGCCTTTTATTTTTTCTTCTTGTCTGATTGCTATGGCTAGCACTTCCAGTACTGTGTCGAACAGGAGTGGTGAAAGTGGGCATCCCTGTCTTGTTCCTGTTCTTAGGGGAAATGTTTTTAGTTTTTGTCCGTTGAGTATGATGTTGGCTGAAGGTTTGTCATATAAGGCTTTTATTATGTTGAGGTATGTTCCCTCTATTCCTACTTTGCTAAGAATTTTTATCAAAAATGGGTGTTGGATTTTGTCAAATGTCTTTTCTGCATCAATTAATATGATTGTTATTTTTGTCTCTCAATTTGTTTATGTGATGTACCACATTTATTGATTTGCGGATATTGTATCAGCCTTGCATTCCTGGAATAAATCCCACTTGGTCATGGTGTATGATCTTTCTAATGTAATGCTGGATCTGATTTGCTAGAATTTTGTTGAGGATTTTAGCATCTTTGTTCATCAGGGATATTGGCCTGTAATTCTCTTTCTTTGTAGTGTCTTTATCTGGTTTTGGTATTAGGGTAATGCTGGCTTCATAGAAAGAGCTTGGAAGTGTGCCTTCCTCTTGAATTTTTGGAATAATCTGAGAAGGATAGGTTTTAGTTCTTCAAATGTTTGGTAAAACTTTCCTGTGAAGCCATCCGTTCCAGGGCTTTTGTTTGCTGGAAGAGTTTTAATTACTACTTCAATTTCATTGGTAGTTATTGGCCTATTCAGTTTTTTTGATTCTTCCTGATTGAGTTTTGGAAGCTTGTATTTTTCTGGGAATATGTCCATTTCGTCAAGGTTGTCCAGTTTGTTGGAGTACAGTTGTTTGTAGTATTTTTTTTTTTGCAATCCTTTGTATGTCTGTGGGGTCGGTTGTTACTTCACCTCTTTCATTCCTGATTTTGTTTATTTGATTCCTCTTTGTTTCTTGGTGAGTCTGGCTAGAGGTTCATCAATCTTGTTTATCCTTTCAAAGAACCAGATCTTGGTTTTATTGATCTTTTGTATTGTTTTTTTGGTCTCTATGTCATTTATTTCTGCTCTGATCTTTATTATTTCCTTCCTTCTGCTTAATATGGGCGTTTCTTGTTGCATTCTTTCTAATTCTTTAAGTTGCAGGGTTAGATAATTTATTACCATTTTTTCTTGTTTTTTTGAGGTAGGCCTGTAGAGCTATGAACTTCCCTCTCAGGACTGCTTTCACTGTGTCCCATACATTTTGGATTGTTGTGTTTTCATTTTCATTTGTTTCCAGGATGCTTTTTATTTCTTCTTTGATCTTTTTGGTGACCCAATCATTGTTTAATAGCATGCTATTTAGCCTCCAAGTACTTGATTTTTTTCATTGTTTTTATTGTAGTTGATTTCTAGTTTATGCCATTGTGATCAGAGAAGATGCTTGATATGATTTATATTTTATTGAATTTGATGAGGCTTTGCCTGTGTCCTAATATGTGGTCTATCTTTGAAAATGTCCTATGCGCCAAAACCAGTTTGGCTCAGTGGATAGAGCGTCAGCCTGCGGACTGAAAGGTCCCAGGTTTGATTCCGGTCAAGGGCATATACCTGGGTTGCGGGCACATCCCCAGTAGGAGATGTGCAGGAGGCAGCTGATCGATGTTTCTCTCTCATCGATGTTTCTAACTCTCTATCTCTCTCCCTTCCTCTCTGTAAAAAATCAATAAAATATATTTAAAAAAAAGAAAAAAAAAAGAAAATGTCCTATGTGCACTTATGAAGAATGTATATTCTGTAGCTTTGGGGTGAAATGTTCTGAAGATGTCCACTAAGTCCATCTGATCTAATAAGTCATTTAGGATTGCTTTTTCTTTGCTGATTTTTTTTAGAGGATTTATCCAGTGGTGTCAATGGGGTATTAAAGTCCCCTACTATGATTTTATTGCTATAGATCTCTCCCTTGATATCTTCCAGAAGTTTTCTTTAATGTATTTGGGTGCTCCTGCATTGGGTGCATATATGTTTACCAGAGTTATGTCCTATTGTTGAATTGCTTCCTTTAGTATTATGAAGTGGCCTCCTTATCTTGTGTTATGACCTTCACTTTGAGGTCTATTTTGTCAGATATAAGTATTGCTACCCTAACTTTTTTCTTATTTCCATTTGCCTGAAAATTTTTATTCCATCTCTTCACCATCAGTCTGTGTGAGTCCTTTGCTCTGAGGTGGGTCTCTTGTAGACAGCAAATATATGGGTCATATTTTTCTTATCCATTCAGCTACCCTATGTCTTTTGATTAGAGCATTTAATCCATTTACATTTAAGGTTAGTATTGATAGGTACTTGTTAGTTACCATTTTTATTCTTTATGCCTGTGTTCTTTCTTCCCTTTCTATTTCTTCTTTTTACAGCAGTCTCTTTAGCATTTCTTGCATTGCTGGCTTGGGGGTAATAAACTCCTTTAGCCCCCCCCTTTTTTTTTGTCTGTGAAGCTCCTGATTTCACCTTCAATTTTGATTGATAGCCTTGCTGGGTATAGTATTCTTGGATTCAGTCCCTTGCTGTGCATAGCTTTGTATATTTCATTCCATTCCCTTCTGGCTTGATGTGTTTCTGTTGAGAAATCAGTTGATAGCCTAATGGCAGATCCCTTGTATGTAACTTTCTGTCTCTCTCTGGCAGCATTTATGATTCTTACTTTGTCATTGATGATTGCCAATTTAATTATGATGTGTTTTGGTGTCAGTCTTTTTGCGTTCATCTTGTTTGGGACTCTATGTGCTTCTTGGACTTGTGTGGCTTTTTTCTTCCCAGCATCAGGGAAGTTTTCTGTCATTATTTCTTAAAACAGATTTTCTATTTTTTTGCTCTGCTTCCTCTCCTTCTGGCACCCCTATTAAGTGGATGTTGTTTTGTTTTGTGTCTTCCCAAAGCTCTCTTAGGCTATCCTCCTGCTTTTTAAGTGTTCTTTCCAGTTGCTGTTGTGTTTGTGTGGTTTTTTCCTATCTTGTCTTCTAGCTCACTCAGCGGTCCTCAGCTTCTTCTAGTCTACTGTTGAATCCTTCCATTGTGTTCTTTATTGCAGCTATGTCATTCTTCATTTCCTCTTGATTCCTTTTCATGTTGGTGACATTCTCATCCAGCTTCTTATAATTCTCATTGTATTGTGTGTATTTGTCATCCAGACGTTTGAGCATCCTTATAATCATTACTCTGAATTCTTTCTGTGACAAGGTACTTGCCCCCATCTCATTTAATTCCTTTTCTGGTGATTTCTCTTTTTCTTTCCTTTGGGGATTGTCTTTTTGTCTCCCCATTTTTTGCTGTAACATTTTAATTGTTTCTATATCTTAGATCCAACTGCTTTGCTATCCAGGTTCTTTTGAGGGTGGTGCTATTCAGTTGGTGATATTTGGGACCAAGTGGTGCAGTCTCTCGGATCTCCTGGGCTTGGTGATCTAGTGGAGGCCCCTATTTGAGCTATTTGGGTTCTCCTGATCTAGTTGCATCTTGAATGTTAGTTTCTCATTTGTGGATGAAGTCTTGCCATGGATTGTCTGACAATGTGACTCACCCCCAGCTTCATTGTGCAAGCTGTTGTGGATATGATTGTGGTTCCAGCTCTTCTGGAAAGGGTTGCCTGAGGTCTCACTGGTATGTGCTCACTGTGAGTTTCTGAATTCCATGGCCTCAGAGGAAGGGGTCTCGGGGTCTAAGGCTTAGGTACTGTGACCTTGGCCAGTGTTGTGTGACTCTTGCTGGGGTAGCGTCACTCTGCAACTTACTATGAGGATCCCCGAGCCTGTTACAGTGGGGGGGGGGGGGGAGGGAGCAGCTGTCTCACTTGCAGTTGAGGCAGTTGGACTCGGGCCAAGGTGATTTCCCTCTGGGAGTTACAAGGGGTCCAAGATCCAGAAGCTGGGGATGTGGGAGTCTCGGAGTCTGTGACTGAGACAGTGTGACCTTGTCTGGGAGGTGAGTCCTCAGTACTCACCAAGGTGTCTAGAAGCAGGCAGCTTGGAGGGAGAACTTGTGGATCCTGCTGAGGGAGCCCTGTGCCCTTGGTTGGAGAGGCATGCACCCAGTAGAAGCTCACAGAGGGGCCCAGGAGCTGTCTGCCCGGGCTATGTGCTTGTGGGGCCCACACGTTGGAGCGGTGTGATGTGACCACGGAGACCGGATGCTGGCAGCTGGGGTGCAAGACTCAGCTTCTGCTGTGGGAGCCGTGCACCCTTGGTTGGGTATGCTTGTGCCTTGCAGCGGCTCACAGAGGCACCTAGGAGCTGCCTGCTGGGGCGGCAGGCTAGGGGGCCCGCATGCTGGAGCAGCGTGAGCACAGTGTCCAAAGGTCGGCAGCCAGGGAGGGGGAGGTCCAGTTTCTGTTGTGGGAGCCGTGCGCCATTGTTTGGAAACACGCGCACCCAGTGACGGCTCACAGAGGCACCCTGGAGCTGCTTGCTGGGGTGGCAGGCTCTCAGGCAACCTGCCTGCTGGAGCAGCGTGACCACAGTGTCTGTGGGAAGGCGCCAGGAAGGGGGAAGTCTGAGTTTCTGTTGCTAGAGCTGTGCATCCTTGGTTGGGTACACGCGCACCCAGAGGAGGTTCACAGAGGCACCCTGAGGCCAGCTGCCAAGGCGGTGGACTCAGGGGACCTGCCTGCTGGAGAGTGTGACCCTGGTGTCTGGAGGTCAGCAGCCAGGGAGGGGAAAGTCCCACTTATTGCTGCAGTGGCCATGAGTCCTTGGTTGGATACGCACGTGCCCAACGGTGGTTCACAGAGATGCCTGGGAGCCGCCTGCTGGGCTGGGGGGCTCAGGGGAGCCCTGCACGCGCTGGTTCAGCACAACTGCGGTGTCCAGAGGTCGGCAGTCGGGGTGGGAAATGTATTTTAATTATATATCCAGGAAGGAGAGGAGAACTGATGAACACAAAACCAGACATTTGGCTAAGTATTGAGAATTAAAAAAAAGAAATGACTAAGAAACAATGCTTATTAGCAGGAGCAAATAGTTTAGGGGCCAGGCATACATAAACAGAAAATTAAGTATAGTGTGGTATTAACAGTATTGAGAATATACTTTCTTCCATACCTTAATATAGTGCCTTTGATTAATTTTTCTTTACAATGCTCCCATGGGGTAGGTACTTTTACCATCCCCATTTCATAGATAAGGAAACTGAGGCATGACAGTTTAAGAAACTTGCTCAGGGTCATACTACAAATAAGTGGCTGAGGCAGGATTCAAACCTACGTGGTCTGTCTCCATGATTGAACATTTAATCATTACATCATACTATACTGATGAAGAGATACTCAGCATATTTGGAGACTGCAAGGGAGGCCCAGCTGATTGGAATTAGGGAAAGGCTTTCTGCAGCAGGGGACCCCTGAACTGAAGTATAATGGCCGAGTTGGAAATAATCCAGCTCGGGGTGGGAAGAATTCCAGCAGTGACAGATATTTTGAGCAGTGACAGATATTTTGGTGTATTGCAGGATCCATAAGTAATTTGATGTCATTGGGTTAAATTCCAGGCTGGGAGTCAGAGAGAGAAGCTATTGGGGTAGAAAGGGCCAGGGCATAGAAGGCATTTTATGCAGTACTAAAGAGCTCAGAATTTATATTAAGGGATGGGAGCCTTTGAGAAGTGTCTGCTTTTTTAAATTGAATTTATTGGGGTGATATTGGTCAATAAAATTATATATGTTTCAGGAATACAATTCTGCAATACATCAGCTGTATATTATATTGGGTGTTCACCACCCCAAATCAAGTCTTCTTCCATCACCATTTATCCCCCCTTTACTCCCATCTACCTCTCCCCCTCCCTTCTCTCTGGTAATTACCATCTCACCCAGCTGCCACCCTGACCCCCCAGACAGCTGTCAGTCTATTCTCTGTATCCATGAGTCTGTCTTCACTTTGTTAGTTTATTTTGTTCATTAGATTCCACATATAAGTGAAATCATATGGTACTTGTCTTTCTCTGACTGGCTTATTTTACTTAGCACAATGCTCTCCAGTTCCATCCATGCTGTCAAAAAAGATAAGATTTCTGTCTTTTTTTTTTTTTTACAGCTGAGTAGTATTCCATTGTGTAAATGTACCACAACTTTTTTTTATCCACGCATCTCATTTAAAAGACTTAAGTAATCAAATTCGCATTTTATCTATATTCCACTGGCGGCTATGTAAAGAACAGATTGCAATGGACCTAGCCCTGGCTGAAAGATCAGTTAAGAAGTTCTTAAAGTGGTCCAGGAAGGCCACATTTTAAAATATATTGTTTTCTTTCTTATTACACAGAGAATATAAAATGATAGTGAATGGCTGAGTATCACCTTAGCACTTATCTGTTCTCATAGCAACCATGTGAAAGAAATACTGTCATATTCCCATGATGCAGATGAGGAAACTGAGGCAGAGATTGTGTGTGTGAATGGCTAGGAATGACACAAGATTTGGACCTCTGCAGTCTGGTTTCAGAGCCTGCTCAGTTAACCCCTAGCCTGTACAATCTATAAAGTACTGTTACACTTCATCAAAGATACGTAAATATTGGGGGGTTATGTGATTGAGGTGGAGGAGGAGAGATTGGAAAGCAGGATCAGCAAGAGGTGAGCCAACCAGAGGGTTCAGGGACCTTCTTTAAAAAATAAGTTTTTTTTTTAAAAATAAATTTGTGTTTTTAAAAACAACTACCTCATATGACTTGTACGATAAGATGAAAGTACACAAAATTGATTTAGAAACAACTCCTACAGCATAAATATCCTTTTAATCACTGTGTTGGTCAAAATATTTAATTGTGGTACTTCATTCTTCCATTTTAGTGTAAGAAAAACAAGGTTTTGCTAATGACAATTATGCTTTCATATTACAATGGGGCAGATGTCTGCACTTAATCTGAGAAATTATCTGCATTTTCATGTCGCAAATATCCTTCACAGTAATTAATAACAGACTGTGTAAGCGGACCCTTTCACCTCTCTGACAAATTCAACCAAATCGGTGATACATAACTGCCTACAAACCGAGATGCCATATGTTCCGTGTAGTGTTCCATTTGGGTCCGGACACTAACTAGTCAGGATTTATTAGGCCCTCATCTTTTACTGCATCTACCATTTCTTTATTATTTATTCTTTACCAGCCCTGAAGAACAGGGCTCGATTGCTTCTCCCATTTTGCAGGGAAGGCAGTGAGAGGAGAGGCAATTTGCCAAAGGTGGAGGAGTGAGACGGTGGCAGGTCTGAGATGAGAGCCTGCAGTCCCAGGGGGGTAATTTGGATCCCACTTCTTGGAGTGGATACTGGCTGTGTGTTCATCACATGCTTTTATCTGAGGTTGCTGAAGCATTTTATGAGCAGAAATCTTTTTCCTCCTGGTCTCTCTGGCCCTTGCAGGATGTATTACACCACTCAGCACCTATATTGTTCTTATATATTTCTATTTTCTTCTTTAAATGTTCCATTTGTGTAAAGGACTTGAGTCCCTAATAAAGTGGTGAGCTCCACCACAGCAGGAAAAATGTTTTCCTATTTCTTTTGGTATCTTCTCTCTTTATCAGCATAATGCTAGGCATGTGGGTCAACCCTCAATCAATAGATATTGCTCTATGATCCTTTATTATGACCCTTTGTAAATTAGGTGTCCAAAACACAGATTCCAATTTGCTTTACAAAATTAAACTGTGCTTTTTTTACCAAGAGGGAGCTGTGTTTGGGTTACTTTTGAAATATGGCTAGATTTAACAAAATTCAATTTTGACATAATTTCATGTGTGCACATTCATCAGGGGTGGTGTATGGAATAATTACCTTACAGGATCATTTACTCATGTAAAAAAAAAACACCCCACAAACAAACCCCAAAAACATGTTCCATGCTCCCTGTGAATATTTGTTTGGAAAACTGGAATTGTGTAAGGCACCATCATCTCTTGTTAATTCTCATGTTAAATTCCCTATTTAATTAAAGGTGGACCTATGTGATTTTCAGGTTTGAAAGGAAAAGATAAGGGAATTGAACTGTTTACCAATGGATGGGGGGAATGAATGACTGTGAAAAATACTAATCCTCAGTTTGAATTATTTTAAAGTCGTTAAGAAGGATTAGTTGTGTAAGATGATCTCTGCCATTTGCTCCCCCGCTCCCCATTCTTTAAAGCCTTTAAAGCAGTGGTTCTCAACCTTCCTAATGCCGCGACCCTTTCATACAGTTCCTCATGTTGTGGTGACCCCCAACCATAAAATTATTTTCGTTGCTACTTCATAACTGTAATTTTGCTACTGTTATGAATCGTAATGTAAATATCTGATATGCAGGATATATTTTCATTGTTACAAATTGAACATAATTAAAGCATAGTGATTAATCACAAAAACAATATGTAATTATATATGTGTTTTCCGATGGTCTTAGGCGACCCCTGTGAAAAGGTCGTTTGACCCCCAAAGAGGTCTCGACCCACAGGTTGAGAACCACTGCTTTAAAGTATTCCATTTTGTTTGGTTTGGAGACTCTTAAGTATTGATCCCATCAACCTCAGCCTGACACATTGCACAGGCTCCCAGGCAGGGCTGGTATGTGCCAGCACCCATTGACGGACAAAACAGCTTGCATCTATTCTGAGTTGTCAGTCACTGTACAATACTGGTTGTTAAAGACTTTGACTATCATCCATCCTTTGCTGTTCATTATATGGGCTGTCTTCATATTTGGATTCTCTTCTGTAACTGTGTTCTTGCTGAATCATTCTATTCAGCTCTACTCTGGGTTTCCAAAATTGAAGATGAACAAGGTATAGTGGACCTTTATTGTTCTTACCTATTGTGCATGGATTGACCCGGCTTTGATAACAACCGCCAGATTTTGTTTGGGCCTCATTCCGCCCCATCTCAGTCCATGAGGTCCCAATAGAACCAACTCTGTCCTCGATACGTGTTCCACATTGATTCAGGATGATGTGATCCCATCATACTTGCTAGATGCCCTAAATCATTTACTAGGACCACTAGGACTAGAAGTAGGCCTTCATTTCCACTGTTTTAGAGCTGTAAGGATGGAGGGTCTGGGGCTGCCACAGCCATCGTGGTAACAAGTGGAGTCTGAGAATGTAGTGCACACATGGGCGTTGGAGCCAGGAGATGGAGAGTGAGAGAAACCCGTCTTTAAAACACTGGTTGAAACTCTGTATCTGGCTATTCTTAAAGCCAGTTCTACTCATGGGAGTATTTTTTTAATGAATAGACTACTTTTTAGAGCAGGTTAGGTGTACGGCAAACTTGAGCAGAAAGAATAGGTTCCCATATGTCCCCTGCCCCCACACATGCACAGCTTTCCCCATCATCATCTCTCAAGTACCCAGAGTGGCAGATTTGTTAAAATGGATGAATCTACATTGACAAATCATTATCACCGCAAATTTATAGTTTATGCTAGGGTTTATTTTTTGTGCTGTACATTCTATAGGTTTTGACAAATATATAATGATATGTATCTACCATTATGGTATCATATGGAGTAGTTTCACTGCCCTCAAAATTTCCCATGTTTCACTTATTTATCCTTCCCTCCTGCCTAAATCCTGGCAAACACCGATCTTTTTTTTTTACTATCTCCACAGTTTAGCCTTTTCTAGAATGTCCTATAGTTGAAATCATACAGTATGTAATCTTTTCATTTGGCTTCCTCCATGCCTTTTTGTGGCTTGATAGCTCATTTCTTTTTAGCTCTGAATAATATTCCATTGTCTGGATGTACTCCATTGTCTGGACGTACCACAGACATCTTGGTTGCTTCCAAGTTCAGGCAATTTTGAATAAATCTACTATAAACATTCATGTGCAGGTTTTTGTGTGGACATAAGTCCTGTGGAGTTTATAGGTATAAATTACTCCCTTTACTTCAACCATTTTTGGAATAAGTTTCTTATTATAAGAAAGTGGAAGATCTTGATGATACACAGAGGCAGGATTATAACCCGTCCAAGATGTTCTTGCTGCCCTTTACTGTCCTGCCTCATTTCAGGCACCTACTTTTAATATTTTCCTTTTTCCCTTTATTAAGGCAGGAAGAAAGTGTGATCTATTCACTATTACTGTCACCTTTTGTCTGAATTATTGTATCAACTCTTAAACTCATCTCTCTGTCATTAGTCTTGTCCTCATTCTAGTCTTTTCTTCCCCACACCACCAGAAGGATAGTTCTCATTTGTAAAATAGATCATGTCATCCCTCTGCTTAATCGTTGCCCCTCTGGCCCATGTATACTACTGTTCTTGGGATAAAATCCATTGATACAACCTGGCACACAGGCCCTTGGATAGTTCCCTTCTCTCTGTACTTCTCTCTCATTCTTCGTGCTCTATAAATTCTGTGACAGTTTGGTACCTTTGGGTCTTTGCACATGCCATTCGCTTTGCCTTGAAGACTATGTACCACTGCCCTTCCCCAATTCCTTGTCAACTCCTTCTGACCAATTTTGAATTCAGATATTACTTACTTCTGAAGGCCCTCCCTAATTGTATATTCTGGGCTAGGTCTCTGTACTATCTGTAGCCACATAATATGTCTACTTAGCACTCACTATCACACTGAATTGTGATATCTCAGCTGCTCTGGAGCCAACTTTTGATGTGAGCCACTTTGTGGAACCAAGACTCAAAATCACAAGTGCAGGGTAGGTAGGTAGGGTGGGTGGCTGGATTGGGAGACCCAGATCTGCAGGGAAGTAGGGATAAAATCAGAACTGGAGGGAGGAGTAAGCAAGGAAGAAGAGGAGAATATGAAACTCACTGTGGAGGAATGGAAGAAGGTGAACTTAGTGTTCTGGGTGCCTTTCTATTCCTCTCTGTGAGATGCGTTTATCCTATGAGGTGGGCATGATTCTCTTCATTTTCCAGAAGAGATTGAGAGGTGTAAGAAAATTACTCAAGTCTAACAACTAGCACGGGACAGAGTTGATAGGGTTGCCAGATTAAGGAAGTAAATATATAGGATGCCCAGTTAAATTTGGATTTTAGATTAAAAATGAATACTTTAAAAATTACTTGTTGTTTATCTGAAATTTATATTTAACTAGGTATCTGGTATATCCCTGAAGACTTAAAAAAGTGGGGCACTTTCTACTATACTAATGACAGATAATTTCATGGGCAGGATAAACTACCCTAATCTAAGCAGTGATTGAGAATATTGAACATGAGAAGGTAGGGGGCAGGGTAGCGGTGTCTAAGTGACAAAGGAACTGTGCAGTTCTTATATCCTTAGTGGCAGTAAAAGTGTCCTGTCAAAAACTATTAGGTGATATGTTTCCAGGAGGGTCACACATTCTGACTCCCATCATAATTCTGGTAATTTTAGCAAACAGCCTTAAATCTCCATGGAGCAAATTGAGATGCCAATTAACCATAAATTGATTTTCCAAGGTAGTATTGCAAGATATGGAAACATTTTTTGAAAAGATACTCATAATTTACAAATTGATACCCTCCCCAAACTGGAAATAACACTGGATAGATGATTATATCCACTTTAGGATATTTTGCAGCTGTTAAAAATGATGATTACAAAGAGTCTTTAATAACATGAAGAAATGCTACACAGTAAGATATGTAATTGTACATGCAGGATGATCACAGTTGCTTAGAAGGAAAAAAATAGAGCATGAAAATTATACTTAAAAATATTGGCAAGAAATACACCAAATTTGAAAGGGGTTTTCAATGGGTAGTAGGTAATCTTTTTTCCTCCTTTCAACTTCTCTGTAGTTTGCAAAATTTCTATCAATGGCATATATTACTCTTATGGTGGAAACAATCAGTATTTTATTTTAAAAGGGAAAAAGAGGTACTAATATTATTTGCTGTAACACCTATTTTCCCCAGTAGATATAAGCTTTTAGCATTGTATTAGGCATATAGTAGACACTCAACAAATAACATTGAATGAATGAATGAGGACAGGGAGTGTGTCAATATTCTTTATCGTTGTATTTGCTACATCTGATTAGAGAGTTGAAAGAATGGGGAATTTTAGCTTCTGGTGGTTTAGGACCCAGAGAGACTCAGTTTCCTCACCTGTAAACTGAAGGCTTGGACTGTCATCTCTATGGAGTCTCTAGCAGCTGAAAAATTTTGTATTTGATTATACAAGGTTCAGTCTGTCAGGCAGCAAGGGTAACAGCTAGTTCTGATCTTATAATTCCAGGACACTTTTTATCCCTAGCGGCCCCGAATTTAGGATCAAGTAAACCTTTTTGGATCGATTATTTTATGAAACTTCAGAACTGTCCAATTGTACAGGGATCACTCATGAGTAAAGCCACTGCTTTCTGCACGTCAAAGAATTTTATTTTACACCGCCCCAGTGCTTTCTGAATGACTGTTTTGTTTGGTAACGGCAGCAGTGTCTGGCCTATTTTAGGATTGTTGGCAGTTGTCGGCCACTCTCCAGAGCTAGCTGGGCAGTTTGTCATGTCCTTACTACATCAGAGAAATGGCATGTTGAGATGACCAGCTTCTTCTATTGTTACAATTGTTATTTTGTATTTGAACAAAGATGTGTTTTATACAACAACAAATTACCATGGAAAAAGAGAATATCAGGAACCCGTTATGTTCAGGATTTTGTTTACCCATTTGAGGCACATTCATAGATGAAATGGAAATGAACTCAACTGAGCTGGTTACATTAAGGAGAATGTTTCTATGTTCAACCATTTTTATGGTGGGTAAAGCCTTTTTCATTTTTAAGATTTTTGCGACTGCTCTTTCCAAATCCCCCTTTACCCCCATCTCTGCTTATTATAAGAGATGGTTAGAAGCTATTTAGAAAACTTTGATCAATAGCCCTTAAAATGTTTTCTTAGTTTTAATAATATATAATTTTTTTATCTTGTAAAAAGGCTACTTAGTTTCCTTGATAAAAATGATTTCAATGATTATGTGGATAGTTTTGTGTGTAAAGAAAACGAGAATGCGCCCAAACCTGGGTAAATTAATTCTGCTTAATTTCAGTTAATTTTTAGCAATCAACTGAAAATGTCATTGGTGCAAGGTTAAATCAATTGCAGAAATGTCAGAAAGGTTGAATTACCAAAGCAACATGTAGCTTCCTCCATATTCTCCCTACTTTGTCCAAGAGAGGTTCAAATAGAGATGAGGACAAAGCGATAAAGTAATAAATTCATGAAAAAGACAAATATACAAAATTATGAAAATAGTTTCTCTAACCCTAAATTTAAAACAATCATGCTTACAGCACACTAATACAAATGCTTATGAGAAACCAACAATGGTTGGATTTCATAGAAGAAACATCCCCTTTCTTGAGAGAACCTTGCCATCAACGTCAGTTTGCCCCCTCCAATTAGTACCTAACTCTGTAATGTGTTTAGCTTTTTCCCTTCACAAAAGCTTATTGATTTTTTTGAGCAAACATTCCATTATCTCAGAAAAAAGAAGAATATCAGATATTGAACTGGCATAAACATTCATACAACTGGATACTTGGCTATTTCAGTCCTCGCTTTCTGGCTATTGGGTTTGGACTGAAGTTGTTAGACACGGAATATAAAGAAAGAGGAGGCATCAATATCTATTGTAGGAGCAGTTTCTTTGAATCTCATCACTAGCAAATTGAGGGGAAAAATAAAAATGAAAGGCCGTTTCTAATAAGGATATGGCTGTTGAATTTAAATGCCTTCATTGTTAGAGGGATAGTTGGCTTAAGAGGAGTTGGAGAGTGAGGAAAGACATTCTTCGGTTTAGTGAGAAGACCACAAAGCTCCTAGGATTTTATGGGAAAAATTCAGAGTGAGGAGCTAATAAGGGATACTGTGTTCTTTAATAGACCAGAATACAGGTCAGCAATTTAGGTACATATTCACAATTATTTCTTTGCTCTGTGACTTTGCAGTTCATACCTTAGCTCTAGATATCTCTACTTTAGGATCAGGAAAGTCTTTTATGATAAACTATTTTATAAGACCCCAGAATTGTCCAATTGTACAGGCATCACTTACATTAAATCTGATTACAGCTTATCTTTCTATGTTGTCATTCCTCTCCTTGATCACCCCTCTATTCTAGACCCACCATTCTACTGAGAGCCTATAAACATGACATGTGGTCTGATCCTTTTATGCTTTGCACATATAGTTTACCATCCCACTGTCTTTGCTTGCCCATCTCTAAGTCATGCTTGAAGGCTTGAAGTGTCACTTCTTTATGAAGTGTTTTCGGAAACCTTCAGGTAGAAATAACTGCATTCAGTCTCGATCTGTAATTTTAATTATAAATCCACTGAAACTTTAAAATTCTTTTTAGAGAGTACTCATCTTGTAGCAAGATATTTGTGTCTGCCTTTTCCACTAGACTGTGAGCTTCTCGAGGACATGTTAATAGGTTAATCAACTTTGTTTCATAAATCACTGAGTACAAATTAGGCAACTAACTTCCTATCTCCCGTTTCCTTTCTGCCTATTTGTGTCAGGATGGGATTTTTCTTCTGCTGCTTCTTGGTGGGAAGAAGGTCTCTGTTAATTACAGTAAAAAAAACTGTGCATCCAAGTGGAGATATAAAAGACAGTCAATATTAGCAGGATAAAAATGTCTTGTTCAACTCTAAAATGTAAAGGATCTACTTTTTTGATCTCAGTGAACTTTAGGGTTCTTCCTCTATCCAGCAGAGACAGGACCTTGATTGCCATTTATAATTTCAAGGACATTGTAAAAATATTTCCAAGATGAAAAAGAGACAAAGGTAGAGTTGAGGGAAATGGAAGGGGTCCAGAGAAAGCAGGGATTCCTGGAATTTCTTCTGATGAGATCCCCATGTGAAAGGAAAGATGACTCAGAAGAAAAGATTAAATAGGACTGTGTGTTCACAGTCATCTAAAATGGGACTGTTTTAATGGACTATGCTTTAGGTGGGAGTTTGGGAGTTTTTCTTTTTGGTGTTCTGTCTTCTTTCCCCTGCCCCCACCATACTTTTCCAATCCCTCCCTACCCTTAGAGCCTCAGCTTCATCTGCAAGGCTCAACCCTGACTTGGTGGAAGGTGCTCATTACTGTGCTATAAGAAATAAGTGTAGGTACAATGGGTGTGGACTGGTGTCTCCTCACCTTCCCTATTTTTTTTTATTCTCACCTGAGGATATGCTCATTGACTTTAGAGAAAGGAAGGGAGAAACAGAGAAAGAGAGAAACATCAATTGGTTGCCCTGGCCAGGGTTTGAACCCACAACCTAGGTATGTGCCCTGACTGGGAATCAAACCTGCAACCTTTTGGTACACCGGGTGACACTCCAGCCAACTGAGCCACCTGGCCAGGGCACCTTCCCCATTTTCTTGACACCAGGGAAAGGGTTGAGGTATTCACTTGCCCAGTGAAAAAGGGGGCCTTGGAGTCAGAATGTAAGTTGAGTTATAAAAGATAAAGTGCTGCCTGGTTGGTGTGGCTCAATTATTGAGTGTCGACCTATGAATCAGGAGGTCATGGTTGGATTCCCTGTCAGGGCACATGTCGGGGTTGCAGGCTTGATCCCAGTAGGGGGTGTGAAGGAGGCAGCCAATCAATGATTCTCTATCATCATTGATGTTTGTCTCTCTCTTTCTCTCTCTCTCTCTTTTCCTCTCTCTGAAATCAATAAAAAATATTTTAAAAATGCTATTTCTTACACACTTACGTTTGTAGACTTTGATTCATACTTGTAAGCTTTATAAACATTTATTTATTTTTGGATTATGAAGCAAAGAGATGTCCATTATGTACATGTTAAAAATATTGAAAACCATAAGAAACCATCAATAATTCCACCATTATTTTATACAGTTTTTGAGGTATAAAAAGTAACTACACTGACATTTCCTTCCCCTACTCATGCCCTTAGTTCAAAATACCTGTTTATCATAATATAATCCAAAATTTAAAAATATAGTTAATTACATAGCTTATTTAATACATTTATTTCTATAATTGAATAATTCCAAAGTATTAATCATGCAAGCAGTTTCAGCCTAAACAGATTGAATTATTTCTTAGGAATAGGTTAAGATTTTGGGTAAAAGAAATTATCTTTTTTTCTCAGGCCCTTCAGTGACATTTAATACTTTACTTGTTATACCTTTGAAGTTTCTGTGTTGAGTCACGCACTCCAAAATGTAATCAACTCAAATACTATGTGGCTTTATAAAGAAAATGGAAAAATCTCTTTTTCTCTAGGCCAGCTATAGGAATCACCCCTTATCTTTGTCCCTTCCAAGTAGCACTGTGTGAGACCAGGCATGAAGAATGATTGGGAAAACAAGCCCTTCTGTGCTACTGACAGGAAGTGAGTAAATATACAGTGGTCTTTCATCTTACAAAAATTAATAACATTTCCTCATTTCCTCACCTTGGTTTGGGCTTGATTGAACATGAAAGGGGAATTTTCTTCCTTTTTTTCAGAGTAGCATTTACGAACCTCTGCTTCTTTGTCCAGATGAGGGCACTTCCGTTTCCTTAGGGTCTACTACATGGCCCATGGACAGGCAAGTGGGAGGCACAGATCCTATTTCTGGCATGCCCCCTGGCTTGCTGTGTGACCTGGTATAAATCACTTACACCTCTCCCTTTCCCCAAAGGCAAGAGAGCTCCTGAAACATTCACCGCTGTCTCCACTGTCACAGCCAGTTTCTTGCTACAGGCTTGATAACAGGACGGAGTTGTGTCACTTGTCAGAGGAATCAGGCAGTCAGTTACTCATTTTTTTTTCTGATATGATGGAATCGCCTTGTACAAATCCACTGGAGGCTCAGAAGCAGATGGAGTGATTTTTCACTTTACCGAATTAAAGAAATAAAACAACCCTTCCCCCAAACAAACTCACCTCAAAACCTATAAAACATCCCCCAAAACATTTGGATAATGTTTTGTTTCATTTTGGGGAAGTTTTAAGACTTAGATGTTTGGTCCTCCAGGGAATCTATATATTTTTGGATTTGAAACAAGAGAATTGTAGAAATTTTTGGAAGCAGGATTAGAAGAATTTGGAAGTAATTAATCTGGATGCTGATTGGACTCAACCAAAGAACTTTAACAAGGATATAGGTCCCCATACCCCCAATAAAATATATTAATTCAAGGGACTCAGGCAGATGCTCATTTTAAGGAAGTTTCTCAGGAAAGTCTGCTGATCCAGTTAGGTTTTGGAACCATGGATCAAGTCCACTAAATTGGACATGTATTCTCTTTCAGTGTGTTTGAATACTTCTAGATTTGGGAAGATCACTAGTTATAGAGAAAATAAATTCTATTTTGGAATAGTTTGGGAAATAAGCCATTATTATCTCCTTTGATTAGGAACTAAAACACTACTTCTACCTCAATTGCAACTACCACTGGTAAGTAAATATTTATTTACTTTCTGTGTACAAGATACTGCTTTGTAGAATGACCAGCCATGCCAGTTTGTCTGATACTGTCCCAGTCTTAGCACTAAAAGTCCTGTATTAAGTGTAGTTGATCATCTGGATATTTTAAATGCATTATCCCTTTTGATGTTCAAAATCGAGTTTTGAGGTAGAACCAGTTATTGATATAATTTAACATTTGAGGAAACCAAGGTACAAATGAAATAAGCAGTTTTTTTAAAGGTTACTCAGCATGTAAGCTGAGAGCTAGGATTAGAACCCAGACAGTCCAACTCAAGAGGCCTTTTTCTTCATTGTTATCCATTCACGAAGAGTCATTCTTTCATCTTTGTTTCTTGCAGGTTCACCATCATTTGTGCAAATGGTCCCTTTCAAGCAACCCTACTTAGTGCTTTGTGATTGTTTAATATCAGCCTTTCTGTGTCAAAAAATCTAAGCTTGTTATAGTGCTGTGGGGATTAATAATTTTCTTCAATTTTTTATGCAATTGGTTGTAAAATGAGTATCGTATTCAGTGTCCTCAAAGGAAATGATAAACCATGCAGAGTAAATCTAGGTCCAAGGGTGGAGGGCATGTATAGGAAGAGATAGGAGGCGGTGTTGCCTGGCTGCCAACTGTAGGCTTTTGGCTTAGGGAGCATTTTTAATGTGATTGTGTGTGTCTCAAGGTTGGTTGTTTTATTTTATTTTACTACTACTACTACTAATTATTATTCTTTAGCATCAGTTGATAGTGCTCTCAGCTTGTCCTCTGTCTATTGCATGATCATTACGGTTTTAAAAAATACACCAAAGAATTTAAACACTGACTGAATATTTTATGATTAAGGAATTATTGTTATTTTTTGAGGTATGATAATGATATTGTGGTTATGTTAAGAAATAAAGGTGTCTCTTAGAGATACATACCAAAATACTTAATGGATGAAACAATCTGCTGCATGAATTTGCTTTAAAATAATCCAGTGGAGGACAGGGGAAAATGGGGAGGTATGAAGATAAAAAAAGATTGACCATATAGTGATAATTATTAAAGCTTCATTTTTCTATTCTCTATACCTAAAAAATGTTTCAAAATAAAAAGTAAAAGATAAGTCGCCATAATAGGATCAAGGGGGAGTCCCCACTATATTTCAGGGTGATATCCTATCTAATAAAAGCCTAATATGCAAATTGTCCCCTTGGGCGGTGATTGACTGTGAGTTCCACAGGGGGTGGCACAGAACATGGCAGGCGTAGGCAATGGGGCGCTGGCAGTGGGCAGCAGTGGAGGCGCTGCCATCCCCAATGGGCCCTGATGACAGCCCCAAAGACAGCGGGACCGCAGCAGGATGGTGGAGCAGGTGAGCGGGTAGCGCCAGGCCAAGGCGGGTGCGAGCAGGGGCCCGATCTTCCCGCTGATCGCCCCCACAGATGGCGACCAGTGGCGGTAGCGGGAGTTGGGGGGCAGGGCAAGTGGGTGGTGCCAGGCCAAGGTGGGGTGCCAGGCAGGGCTGCGGGGCTGCGAGGCTAGGGGCGCAAGCTAGGGCCCGATCTCCGCAGGCCACCCTGAGGGACCCCACCCGTGCATGAATTTTGTGCACTGGGCCTCTAGTATTGCATAGTTTCTTTTGGTTTGATGTTTCATTTAAAATGCCTTCTTAATTTGACCTGATTCATACTGAAAATATATTAGAAGACACTAAATTAAATATGACTTTATTTTAAAATGTCTTTATCACATGGACATTTGCTCTGTGTGCAGACAGAGCAAAGCCCTAGGGAATGGGTAGGGGGCAGACTCATAGTCTTACAGTCCTACACCAGGTCACTGACTTCTGGGGCAGGACAGAGGTCAGCCAGAAGTGCGCAGGAATGAGCCAGGTAGGGATGGAGTGGGGTCTAAAACAAGAGAAGGGATCTTGCTTAGAGCATGATTTGATTTAGCTCCCTGCCTCAAGACTTTCTTAACAGGCTTGGCAACCCTACCTCCAGCTCATCTCATCTTGCTTGGTAATTTCCCTTTTCCCCATTCCTTAAAAATTCCTTTGCTTTCAGACACCTTATTAAAGCTACTCTCTTCTGGCTGTTAGAGTTAAGATTCTGTCAGCATTTTCTATTATACACCTCTCTCAGCTGACACTCTATTCCTAATTGGCACTGTTGTAGTGGAAGAAAAAAGACAAAAAGCTTACTTAATGCTGAGACCAGGCTAGGTTTTCAATCTGAACCAGGCATTTCTTGGATTAGTGCCTTTCTGTTTGTCCTTTCATTTACATGAATATCTTTTGTTTCCAGTTTGACTTCTCTGTTGTTTGCAATGCTGTCTCCTAACAACCAAAGGGAAGTAAGTCCTTTGCCAGGAGGACGAGGGTCTTCACATAAATTTAAGAGTTTTCCAAATAGGCTAGCACTTATAGGAGAATAGTAACTCCGTGGAATATACCAGATGGAAGCATCCTTAGAAGTTATCTTGCTTACTCTCCTCATTTTATGGAGTTAAAAATAACCCAAGATATTTGAATGAGTTTTCCAAGTCAGAAATCTATTTAGTACAATATAGCCTATTGATTTTCATTTAAAGACTGATCAGGCCATGACTTTTTAAAATTTACTTTTAAAATAAGGATTCTCAATATGAGTTAATGTAAGGAATTAAAATATATAAAATCTTAAATATTTATTTTACCTTAAAATGTGCCAAATATACATCATTTGCCAGCCATTGGAATTTTATGACACCCATATTGTATCATCTTTGGTGCTGCTTTATTTAAAGGATTTGGAGTGAAACTTAAAGACATTTGTTTAGCAATCTGACTGCAAAGTTATACATTTTTAACCCCCCAACCCCCACTTAATCAGTATTGTAACTCAGAGCTAATTTGATAGCAGTATTTTTAGAAGCTCACCTTTGTTGAGTCTTTTCAAAGAATTCAAGCTGTTTCTATAGAAACAGTAAACCCCTTTCTTCACATTCTCACATTCCATCAGTTTCCTTAACATTTATTTAAATCATGGAGTTACAATTACAAGTACTCAGGCAGTGACAGGTTTAAGAACCAATATTATTGATTCTTGGTAAGCACAGCAACTAATGAAAGCAGAAGTATATGGGCATACCAAAGAATTACCTAGTTCCCAAGAGAGTGGTATTAGGCAGTTTGCAAAGGTAATGAAGCGTTAACCATCTGGCCAGATGTTAAGTGGTGGCCATTTAACAGATGATTTTTTAAAATAGGCTTTTTCCTACTGATGTTTTTTGGGGCTTGTGGCCTAATCCAGGAGGCCCTGTTGGTTCAAGCTTCCCTATCTCTTGGGATCCTTGCCATGTCCCTCACCCTGGTCCTAGGACCCACATCTCACATCAGGTGAACAACTCTGATAGAAGGCTATGGGATTAGTGCACACTTCCTGTTCTATGAAATCGCTCTCTCTCAAGCACCTGTGAATTTCTGTTTCTGCATTTGAGGCTCGTTTATGCATTTTTTTTGGGGCGGGGGTCATATTTTATCCAGGGATTTCTGTCTTTGTTTGGAGGAGAAGATTCATTCATATCAACTTAGTTCATTTGTCAGAGAAGTCCTCTAGAAGACCTTTCTATTCTAAGTCATTGGTTCAAGAAGGAAGAGCTGTGATTCCTCCTGTGAAATGTTGCAGGGATCTTTATATGTTTGTTTTCAAGAAGGCAGACATTGGTCTCCTAATGTAGGAGTCTTCTTTGCTTATATCCACCCACTATTGGAGGTATCTTTGTTCTTGCATGCTCCTCACCCCCACACGTTACTCCCAAGTTACCTTGGAAGCACTCCAAGTTATCATTGCTTTTTGTCTCCCTGGAAGCCAAGTTTTAATTCCACTTCCTATTATCCCATTACTCTGTCTCTTGGACATTTTTCCTTTGATATAGATCTGTCAGGCCCCTTTGTAAAAATGTAAAACTATTACATTCCCTTTACTCACCCTGGCACTAATGTCCTGACTTCAAATAAATGTCCTGAAGTTCTTTTGGCTGGCCTTTACAGAACACCACATTTTTAAGTTACCTTCCATCTACAATCTTCTTGTACTTTGTTTAAGATATAAAATGAGGGCAAAGAATCACAGGGCTTAACTAATGTTCTGCAATTTCCTGCTGTCTCTATACCTTTTTTATGACATTAATTTATTGCCACTTCTCTGACCTGTGGAATTTCTTTTGGATAGAATAACTAGAATAACTAGGAGTTAAAATGAACTTTTAAAAAAATGCCAATTTGATTCAGTAGTCTTGTCAGAGTTCTCATCATTTCCTCTTTGGGACAGCATACACTATTGTAATCATTTTAACAACTGCTCTCTGTTAAAACAGGCATCTTAATGATTCATCTCCTTACATGGAGGTTGGGGTTTTGATTGTTTCCTTTGTTTAGAAAAGAAGCATTGTTCATTTAATGTACTTCAAGTCAAATTTCCCCCCATCTACTGATTCCTCTATTTTTCAGTGTTCTCCAAGCAGATAATTATGGTACAAATACTAAGAAAAATATCCAGTTTGTGATTTATATTCTTGGTATTATCATTTGATGTTCCACTCTCTGAGTTTCTTAAAGTTGTTATGTATATCAGGTAGGTTTTTTGGATTGCAAGTAATAGAAACTGATTCTAATTCATTTAAGCACAATAGGAATTAATTGGAGATGCTTAGCAGCTCAGAAAATCAAGGGGAAGACTTCAGAAAGTGGACAGTGTGTTAAATCAGCTATTCCCACAATAATGTTTCACAATGAACCACCCCAAATCTCAGGCACTTAACACAATGAGTATTTATTCTTACTGTCAGGGGTCTTCAGGTTGACTGTGGTTTGGTGGGTCTAGGATGGGCTTGGTTGGTGTAATGGCCTCCTCAAGCTATCCATGTCCTAATCCCCATTACCTTATGTGGCAAAAGAGGCCTTACAGGTATGATTGAGTTAAGATTCTTAAGATGGGTAGGTTATTAATCATATGTGTTCTTATAAAAGAGAGGCAGGGGAACATTTGATGTAGAAGGCAGAAGGCGATATGTGATATCAACAGAAAGAGATTTGAAGATGTTTTGCTTCTGGCTCTGAAGATGGAGAAATGAGCCCCGAGCCAAGGAATGCAGTTCTAGAAACTGGAAATGGCAAGGAAACAAATTCTAAGAGCACCGCCCTCCTGACACCTTGATTTTGGCCCCGTGAAATTGCTTTTGAGCCTCCACAACTATAAGAGAATTCATTTTTGTTGTTTTAAGCTCCTGGCTTAGAGGTGATGTGCTACAGCAGCCATGGGAGTGAGTGCAGCTGGGTAGCACTGCTGTGGATTGCAGGTTGGCTGGGCTCAGTGCTGGGCTCTGAGTTGGGCTCGATGTGCTGCATATCTGTCTGTCCTTCCTCAGGCTGAGGAAAAGGGAAGGGGCTTCCTGGGGCAAGCTCTTCTTATGGAAAATCCCTGTAGCATAAATATCAAGCCAGGCCACACAAGCACATGTAACCTCTGTGCATCATGTAGGCTAATGTTCCTTTGAGCAAAGCATGTCACATGACCAAGCCCAACATCAGTGGGGCTGGGAGTTATACTCTGCCTACAGTGGAAGGCAGGGGTGGTTGGAGTAAATATTTGCTGAGCAATAATCCAATCCATCATAGGTAGGGATCAAATGAACTTATTGGCTGAACCACAGCCAAGGTGGTCCACATACAAGAGGAAGAGCCTGGAGTAGTCCCTAGATATTAGATACCGCTGTTGGCCACTAGGCACAGGGTGCTGTCATTACCACTTAATGAACTTTAAGCTGTCTCCTGACTTTTTTTTCCATACTTTTTTATTGATTTCAGAGAGGAATGGAGGGGGAAAGAGAGATAGAAACATCAATGATGAGAGAGAATCATTGGCTGCCTCCTGCAAGCCCCACACTGGGGATTGAACCCACAACCTGGGTATGTGCCCTGTGACCGGAATTGAACCTGGGACCCTTTAGTCTGCAGGCCAACGTTGTATCCGCTGAGCCAAACCGACTAGGGCTTTTTTTCTTAAAGTCATCTGATCTAGCCTGGCTGGTGTGACTCAGTGGTTGAATGTCGATCTATGAACCAGGAGGTCACGGTTCAATACCTGGTCAGGGCACATGCCTGGGTTGTGGCCTTTATCCCCAGTGGGGAATGTATAGGAAACAGCTAACCAAAGATTCTTCTAATCATTGATGTTTCTAGCTCTCTCTCCCTCTCCCTTTCTCTCTGAAATCAATAAAAATATATTAAAAAATAGTCATTTGATCTAGATTCAATGACCGAGGTACAAATATTTGAATGGCCAAGTCTAGCTTATGAGTTCAGGGATAGAAATTGTCTAGCCTTTTCAGTTTCCATATTGGGGGGGGTTCTTCCTACTGACAAATTTCATACAATGGCAGGACTCCCTCAATTTAGGAAGGGGATTTAGATGCTGGGCAGCAGGAAACAAAAAAAATCTTCCAAGGAGCATTGTGGAAAGAAAAAGGTTTGGGGCAAGTTCTAAATGTTCTGAAACTTAGTTTCCCCATCTCTAACAAAGGGATAAAAATAACTGTAAAGTTTTTATGAACAACAGAATTCAAGTACTTGACACATTTGATGCTTAAAAAGTGGCAGTCATTTTTTAAAGGAGACAACCGATTTTTTCGGACTTCATTTTTTCATGAGGAAATTTTCATTTCATTGCCCAGAAAGGAACAGTATTTATGGCTCTGTGGGTACTTGTCAGCATATACAGCCAGATCCTCTTATCTATCTCCATTCTCTGTCCATCTTTATTTTTCTAGGGGTGTTTTACCTTTTGACTTAGGGGTTAGTGCTGGACACCCCGGCCTATATTCTTCTGGGTGAGGTTTAGATGGTGAGTGTTGCTCTTCTCCTGTGGGCTACTCTTCCTTATTCTCTTGGCCTGTGCTTTGTACATTCATGCTTTCCTTCCCTATCTGTATGTGGTAAGTTTGCCCCTGCAGTAAGACTCATCATTGTAAAGGGTACATGGGTTTATCCTGTAGGGAAAGTGTTAGTAAACAACATGGGGGCAGGTCTAGGCACAGCCTTAAATCTGGCACTACCAGCAATTAAGCTGATATTTTGATATCTTGTTGACTGCTCTGTCCATTTATCAACTGATTCCAAATTCATAGTATGAAGGTGTATAACTGGCAATGTCAGACTCTTCAATGTTATTTTAAAGTGAGTCAAAGCACAAAGCTTAAAGTAGAGGGTTGGTATCCAAAACTATCAGTTCTAGTCCTATCTTACTGGACTAGTTTCATATCCTATAAAATGGTTTATTTTTACATACATAAGTGGCTGAAATCCAATGTCAAAAATAACCTGAGAAGGCAAATGACAAACAGTTTAGCAGTAACCACAGTAAAGAGCAACCTAAAGTGTTTATAGTCATCTGAGTTGGCTCAGACAAGCAGTCCATGGAAGTAACATATAATTGGGAGCCAGGACAGATCTGTCACCAGTTTGTTCAAATTTCTTTACTTTTGGTCCATATGGGTGGCATGTTTTCTGGTAAATGCACAGGATGCCGAGCTGATCACATCATAGTCCTTGCCATCTGGTGTAAGGATGCTCACAGAAAGTAGTCCAGGGTGGCAAGTTGGAGTCTTTTCAAAGTGATAATAGTTGTTTCTCTTCAGAGAAGCAGGAGTATGGATAGAAGAACTATCAAGGCAAAGTAGTTCTTTACTTTCCCATCCTGACCTGGATCATACCCCTTTTCAGGCCCGACCTTCCTGGGTAAGCACTACCTTCCTATCTTTTTGGACAGCATGAAAGTTATAAAAGTTCTTCTTGAAGGATACTTCCTTTGTAATCCAGAGAAATGATGCTTGAAAATAGTTGCTCAGTTGTGTACATAGTCAGGTACACATGTTTTAAATTGAAATTTTTCCAAAGTGAATCCTATGCATCGAAGCAAAGATGTGACCCAAGAATAAAGACATATGACAAAAGGAAATGAAACCTTTATACAAATGACAACCACATATAGATAGGGTTATTTAAGAATGCCATGCACGTCAGATTTTTTACTTGCCCAGCATCCATTTTTCAGTCTTGTGATATCAGCATACTGATCTTTCTTGGGTAGAACCATCTCTCGTTCTATGTGGTTTGGGTGGGACTGACTCTACTTTCTAGATTTTGAGAATTGCCACGTGTCCCAAGTTGATACAACAAGATAAAATCCTAAGCATTTTGATAGTCCAACTGGAGGTCCTATGTGTGATTAGAGGGGAGAAATTGCCGGAGAATGGAACCATAGAGATAAGCAAAAATCAAAAGATAAAGAGAATAATAACCAACTGCTAACAACAAATATGAGTCCCTGGACTCACCCTTGCCTGGATCCCTGATGCGACGGGACTTTTTAGTTGAACCAATAAATTTCCTCTTTTTACTTAAGTTTGGGTTTGATTTTTAAAAATTTATTTTATTTTATTTTATTTTTATTTTACAAATGAAGGAGCTCCTACTCACATAAAATGTCGGTAGCAGATAAGAAAAATAAAGGCAGCATGAAATAGCAAGTAGAAAGAGGACAGAGCTAGGTTCTTAGCCCTAGTTTAAACACTAAATATTTCTTGGCCTTCTTTACTTTTGAAATAAAACTGAAGTTTTAAAAATATTATCTATTTTGTTGGGGATTTAGAGACCACATGGCTATGCAGTTAGTTCTAACATAGTCCTGCAGTGGGGCAGCTGACCTATATTCTCCTTCTAGGGCTTTCTTCACAAGATTTTTTCTCTGGGATTAGCAGCCTTTTATGTTATTGGATTGACATTCTCCACAACCTTTGGAAATCGCATGGATAAAATGGTATTGATTGGGGACCATTAATGAATGTTTTTCCTATGCCATGGCAGAGAAAACAGTTAGTATTAGATATAAGAGGGGGTATTAGAAAACTGACCCACTTTTTTAATACATTAAACAGAGGATTGATGCATTAAATATTTTTACCACCTATTCTATTCTTTGAGAAAGTTTTTTAAGAGGATTTAAGTCAGTTATTTCTTAGATTCCCAGTGCCTTCCTTAGTAGTGTGCCTGATAACATAATGAGTACTCAATAAATATTTAATAAATGGTTAAATATTTGGGGTAATTTCTGCTTATATTACAAAGGCATTCATTTAAATTCATTAATACTTTCAAGAGAAGCATATTTCTAGAAGTCTATTCTCTTGTTATCATTAAAGAATGTTTAAAAGTGGTATTTTCTTATTTAAGTTAATAATAAGAAATAAAAATTTATGTCTGATGTCTCTTGCATTATTTTTTAAAAATATGGTTTCCTTAAGGACTTTATAGTTTTCTGTAAAATTCTGTATTTTGCCTCTTATTACTTTTCACAAATTTGTTTGACTTACTTTTCATGTTCCTTTAAAAGATTAACTTCCTCCTTCCTAAATAAATCAATATTATTCGTGTTGAAATTGTGTTTCCTTAAATGTTAACATATTCTACCCCTTTCCATCTGATTTGCCATGCTACCTCCTTCACTGCACACAGAATCTGAAATAGATTTAGATGTAATTGGGTGACAGATTATTAAATAACCAGCCTCTCAACTTAGTCCTGTCAAGTTTCCAGATGCACACACATTTCCTCGTCTGCCTACCACTGCAGAGCACTTCTCCCCACTGAAGTTAACTGAATGGAAATTTGTTCATAACCTGAATTTATTCAATGGGAGAACTCACTTATTTATACCCTTTCTTTGAAGTCCTTTTTCAGTCCCAAATTGGATTTATAATTGGTTTCCTATTTTCAGCTATTTATTTTTTTATTTCCCCGTCCTCCCTCACACACACTGGCTTTGAATCTCTTTGACTGTTTCATTATTACTAAACGCGTTGCCTTTCATTCTTCCTTCTTTTCCTCTTCCATTCTCCTTCCTTTTTCTTCTTTTTAAAAATGTTTATTTGAATAAATGCTTTGAAACAGACTTACCAATAGAATGCCTCATTCTGGAAATTTTTGGTCACTCACTGAGATCCATCCATGCATAAGGGCTCCATTTCTACTTTTTTGCTTCTGTTATTTTCTTTTTTCTCCTTTAATTTATGTAGCTTTAGACCTCTGACTTTTATTTTTGTCTTTTTCACAAGAAATAGTAGTAAAATAGCAGCATGATCTAGCCTTCAATTGGCAAAGCTATGAGATTACTGGCCTGTGTCCACAGCTAGCTCTGAGATGTGTATTTCCTGGCAGCTTATTTGTATGTCCAGCAGAAAGAGAGGGAATTTAGTTCAGTGTTCCCCCCCCCAATATATTTTTATTTATTTCAGAGAGTAAGGAAGAGGGACAGAGAGTTAGAAACATCAATGATGAGAGAGAATCATTGATCGGCTGCCTCCTGCATGCCCCCTACTGGGGATCAAGCCGGCAGCCTGGGCACATGCCCTGGACGGGAAGTGAACCTGGGATCCTTCAGTCCTCAGGCTGATGCTCTATCCATTGAGCCAAACCGGCTAGGACTAGTTTAGTGTTTTATAGCAGAGGTTCTGGTTACAAATTGCCTAGGCTGAATTCTGGCATTGCCATTTACCAGTGTGTGATTTTAGGTAAGTTACCTAAGTGTGTATAATTCTATAATGCATCATCTGTAGATTGCATTGTGTATTCCTCCAAAGTCCAGGCTCCCTTTGTCACCATATATTTGACCCCCTTTACCCATTTCTATCTCCCTATCTCCTTCACCTCCGGTGACCACCATATTGTTTTCTGTGTCTATGAGTTTTTCTTTGTCTTGTTTGTTACTTCTAGTTTTATATCACACATATGAGTGCAATCATATGGTTCTTGACTTTTTTTGGTCTAATTTATTTTTTTTAGCATGACATTCTTAAGATTCATCCATGTTGCCACAAATGGCAGAATTTTATCTTTTTTATGGCTAAGTAGTATTTCACTGTAGATATGTACCACATCCTCTTTATCCAATCATCTGTTGATTGGATTGTTTCCATGTCTTGGCCACCATGAATAAGGATGCAATGAGCAGAGGGGAACATATATCTTTACAAATAAATGTTTTTATAATTTTTGAGTAGTTACCCAGAAGAGGGGTTGCTAGGTCATATGGTAACTCTATTCTTAATTTTTGAGGAGCCTCTGTACTGTTTTCCATGGTGGCGGTATTAATTTACCTTCCCACCAGCAGTGAATGAAAGTTCCGTTTTCTCTCCAACCTCTCCAACACTTGCTATTATTACTAGAGGATTACACAAGTGGGATGCCTCCATTGCTAGTGGGAGTGGGGTTTTTTTGGGGGTGTGTGTTTCTAGAATGAGCACTTCCAGAGGCCCCCATGGGAGGATGAGATGTGGTAAAAGGCTGAATTTTCATGGAGTTACATTCCTTGGTTTGTAAAGTCAGATGCCCCTTAACCCAGCCCTGAAAATATGCAACTGGGTCTTTAGTAGGGCTAAAAGCAAAGCCAGTGTCCAGAGTTTCTGTTCCATGGTGGAATTAAATCTGTTCAGCATTAGGCTAATTACAGTCCATTAGTCCATTGTGTGGGTCCCACATGACTGTGAGCAACATGGGCGAATGCAGGGGAGGGTGCTCCCTGCAACAGAAGAGCCAGGAGCATAGGAGAGGAGAGGAGAGGAGAGAGAGAGAGAGAGAGAGAGAGAGAGAGAGAGAGAGAGAGAGAGAGAGAGAGACTGACTTTGTTCAGGAGTTTAAATATTAAATCTTCCCATGCTTGTTCTGGCCATTGACTTGTTCCCAGGTGTGACTGACAGGTAAGCACTTTCCCACATCACCCAGACTTTACTGGGCATGTGTCTATTGTCCAGTCCCTTCCCCCAGTGATCTGTGGGGAACAGACTTAGAGAATGTTAACTGTAGCTTCCTGGCAAAGCTTTAAAAATGGCATGCCTATTATGTAGTTTTCCCTTTACTCCTTTCCTGTTAAATAACCAGGTTATTATAATGGTATCATTATTACTTTTCTTTTTTAAAATAACCATTCTAACCTGTGTAAGGTGGTATCTCATTGAGGTTTTGACTTGCATTTCCCTAATAGCTAGTGAAGTTGAGCATCTTTTCATGTATCTGTAGGCCAATGGAAAGTCACTGCAAAAGAATGAAACTAGAATATTACTTGTTCCCATATGTAAAAATTAACTCAAAATGGATCAAAGACCTAAATATAAGACCCGAAATAATAAATTACATAGAATAAAATGTAGGTACTAAAATTAATGGACCTTAGCTTTAGAAAAGATTTTTATGAATTTGACCCGAAAGGCAAGAGCAGTAAAGGCAAAAATAAATGAGTGTGACTATATCAAACTAAAAAACTTCTTCACAGCAAAAGAAACTACAAACTAAACTAAAAAGCAACCATCTTAATGGGAAAAGATGTTTGCAAACAACAACTCTGATAAGGAGTTAATATCCAAAATATATAAAGAACTCATACAACGCAACACCAAACAAAAAATCCAATGAAAAAATGGGCAGAGGACTGAACAGACACTTCTGTCATTTGAAATGTTGGTAGATAATGCCAAATTTATAATGACCAGTTTTAATGGTTATATAATACTAGAGGCCCCGGTGCATGAAATTCGTGCACTGGGGGGGGGGGTTGTTCCTCAGCCCAGCCTTCACACTCTCCAATCTGGGACCCCTCGGGGGATGTCCTAAACCAGCAGTCGGACATGCCTCTCACAATCTAGGACTGCTGACTCCCAACTGCTTACCTGCCTGCCTGATCACCCCCTAACCACTCCCCTGCCAGCCTGATCAATGCCTAACTGCTTCCCTTCCAGCCCAGTAGCCCCCAACTCCCCTCCCCTGCTGGCCTGATTGCCCCTAACTGCCCTCCCCTGCTGGTCTGATCACCCACAAGTGCCCTCCCTTGCTGGCCATCTTGTGGCTGTGGGCGCCACCATCTTTGAGGGTGGGCAGTCAATTAGCATATTCCCGCCTTATTGGCTGTGGGCGCCACCATCTTTGCGACTGTATGAGGGTCAGTTAGCATATTCCCTCTTTATTAGATAGGATTCTCATACATGGATGTAATTTGATTTGCTTAATCATTTCTTCAGAATTGGACATTTACATTGTCAAAAGTTTTCCCCAATGATAAATAATGCTGCCTGAATATTTTCATGAGGGTATCTTTGTCAGCATTACCTTATGATTAATTTTCATAAAGGAAATTAGTTTTCATAACACATGAACATTTTAAAGACTCTTCAGTCATATAGCTAAATTGATTTTTCAAAAGTGTGTCAGTTTACACATCTGGTATGTGCAAACTTTTGAACTTGAGATAGGGCTAAAAGGTTGCTTTAAAATGTTGTTTGGTTCTCAATTTCCTATATCTAAGGTTAATAATACGTTGTAAAAAGGGGCCAGCATTTGGCCAGAAAATGATAAATACTTTTCAAATGATTCATATATTACTGAAAATTCTCTAGAATTTCCATGAATAATGTCCTCTGTTGTTGTTTTGGCAGTCACTTTCTATTGCTACTACACTTAGAAGGTCTGCATGTATTAATGGGGGTCAGGTGAGTTGCCCTGGTATGGTTCTATCATATATGAATATGAAATATAAAATGCTCAGCTCTGGAAAATTCTGTTTCTGTAGAGAAAAAGAAGTGGTAGAAATGATTCCTAACACTAGCCCCATCTTCAAAACTGAATTCCAAAATGTTTGGAGCTATCTTTTATTGTGTCATAATTTTTCTCATCCTTAAGGTTAAAATAATATTCTGAGACAACTGAATCTTTTGAGAGAAATGTTTTCAGTTCAGGCTATAAATAAATAGAGGACTAACTTTTTCACTCTCTTTCCTTTTATCTTGAAGATCACTCATTTGTCACTCAGTCCCTGTTGCTGTGGATGGTTAATTTTATTTGATTTGGGTGTATATTTGTGTTTAATTTCATAATTAGGTTTTTAGCTCCTTGAACACAGCAATTATTTCTTGTATATCTTTGTATCCCTTATTAGTGTTAAGAAGTACTTTCACTACAGTGGATTCTTCATTCATTTACGTGTTCAATACAGTTTGTCACACATATTCTGTAACACACACTGTGCTATTTCTGGAGATTCTATGCAAAGACATAAGCTCAGTGCTCCTCAAATAATATAATTCTCTATATTTTTCAAGCTTCTGTTGTAGTTGGACCATGTGATTAGTTGTGACTAGTGGACTGTGAACATTTAACTGGGCTAAGACAGTTAAGAGTTGGTGTGCCACCACCATCTCTCTCTTACCCTTATGTGGCAACCCTGGATGCCAAATATTGAGATGATGGCTCAGAAGATTGAGTCTCAATCCCTGAGTCACCGGATGGAGGAGAGTTAGAAATCCCCACAATACACATCAGAATCTGTGTGAGTGAAAAATAACCTTTTGTTGCTTTAAACCACTGTGATTTGTTTTTACAGTGAAACCTATTCTATCTTGAGACATTGCCCTAAAGCAGCTCATAGTGAAGTAAGTCATACATAGTCTATGTATGGTTGACTTTTGAGTATTTGGCTGGGAAATAGAGTGATCTGTAGACTTTGAGCTTATAAGTAGAATAAGAATTCAGTGATTGGTTTCTTTGGATTTTGGATTCTTTTAAAAATTATTTTTCAATTATAATTGACATGCATAAACTCTTATTTAACAATCTGCTAGTTTGAGGAAAAACGTAACTTCCCGGAGCTATAATTTCCTCACTTGTAAATGAGAGTGCTGGCCATTTTTTCTGCTCTAACTTCATCTCTGGTTTGTAAGCAACTATGAGTGTAGAAGAAATAGAGACCACAGAACATTCATATTTTTATAAAAAGAGGTACCTTTTGTGATTTACTGGTTAGGCTCTCACAATACTACTCTAAAGTAGCAGATGGAGGCAAGACCAACCATTATCTTCTAACTCTCTCATTCTGTTTTCATAGAAGCCATGAAAATTTGTTACTACAACACATTCATTACTATAAACAAAGATACCTTTTCTTTAGAAAGAGAATACACACAACACTGTCAAATGCCTGCTCAACCTTCCATGTTAGGTATTGTATCTGAGGGCAGTCTCTTCTTGAACATCTTTCTATTCCCTTATGCAAAGAAAGTTATCCTCTACCTTCTACATGCTATCTCTAAATTCCAGATACACTTCCATTATTTCACTTATTACATGGTATTTTATTATTGTTTTTTTAAACAGCTATTTCTGCTCTACTTGACTGCACACTCCACAAAGAAAGGGCTTTTCTCCATTATATTCCCAGGGTCTAACCCAGAGCCCAGTACCCTGTAGCCACATAATAAATAGTTCTGAAATAACTGAATGACGAACAAGTGAATATTCATTGTTACCCAACATTTCCTGGTAATCTGGATTTGGAAATGCTAGTATTCCAGTTAATTTGCTGTTACCATAATCCCCTCCCCACCACCATTTTTCTTTTAAGAGATGGACCATTTCTAGGTGACCTGCCATGTAGTTAAATTACCAAAATCATGTTTTAGCTCTGGCTTCTTAGCTTGCTTTGCAAGGGAATTAGGACGTTTAATGCATTTGTGTTGCTAAAGAGCTTGAGATCTGCTCAGGAAAGTCACTTTAGATTGCCTAAGTGCTAGTATCATAATATTTATTTAGAAATGATGAATAGAATTCTTAAAATAGTCTTGCTCATTGTGGTATCACTGAAAGCATGCTATACTGAATCCCATTTGTCTTGGGTATAGGATTTCTGGAAGATGAATGAAAAGAGGAAATTAATGGATTTTGGATTGTATTGTATAAGAAAGAACAATTTCAATATTGGTCCCTTTTCTTAAAGTGACAAATGCTAGAAAAATGCCTTTAGCTACACCTACGTGGGCCTGGTAATTACAAGTCTGATCAATGGGCAAATGCCATATGTTGCCAGATGGAGAGTATGAAAACCACCTCTGCCTTGAAGTCTGTTCTGGGAGGGTCATCTCTATCTAGAGTCCTAAAAGTTAGTATATCATTTATGGTCACATCCATTCACTGGGAGAAAAGAGGCTTCATTCTTGTGGTGTGTGGAGTTTGACAGCCTTGGTATTTATGTCAGACAAACACGTCTTCAAAGCTGAGGAAAGATTTGGTAGTCAGAGCAATTGCTGGCTGAGGTGGAACAGTCAGCTTCATTTGGGAGAATTTGGACAGTGTGACTCAGGGAGACAGCTAGAGGGAGGGAAGTGACTCCATCTGATAGGGCTAAAAGTTCTCTGCAGTGTGTTTCAAACAGCTAGTCTAAAATACTCTCTTCTCCCTGCAGACAATGAAAAAGGTAGGGGATACACATCTCTTCTTATACCCACTTTTTTTTTGCACTGTCTTCTGCTTACTCAGTTTTCTCTTCAAAGGTTCTCTTGATATCAGTTTAAATTTCATTTTACTTCTGTGAAAGTATATAGAGTTTCTTGCCAAGTGCCCCCAAAAGACCTGCCCTCTCCCAATTTGAAGGGATGAATACTCCAAAACAGAGTATTAGAGTATAGTCTAATTTTTGCTCTAGGAGAGTACTCACCACTGTCATCATCCATAAACTTCCCATTATATGTAATAACAATAGTTACAATAATAGTAAAATTAGTGAAGGTTTAATTAGAGGTTCTAGCACTGGGGACATTCAGAGGACTTTCATAGTTAACATGTAGGAGAGGCAAGATAATGTTAAGTACTTTTCTCAGAAAGAAAGGTTTTGATGAGCATCAGTTCCTCTGAGCAGAGGAAGGGAAATTTTTCCACCAAAAGTGAGAGTGGGAGGTAAGTATGGGTGTGGATGCAGACACAGTTGTCATGGTTGCATGTAAAGTGTGTATTAGAGATGGAGACTAGGAAATGATTTCAGCTGGATGACATTGACATTATTCTCTCCAAAGTAGAAGCATGGGTGAAAGTGGGGGCTTAAAGAGTATGGTTATTACTCAGACTAGTTGGTAGGTTATCAAATGTCTTTCAATTACAACAAATGCAAATTTCAATAAATTACAAAACTTAATTTTAGTCCCCATCATTATTATGATAAATCCTCTGGGTCTGTGACTTCAGCAGTCAGTGTGTATGCTTTGTAGAAGGGCCGTGAACTGGCTGAAATTGAGATGTCATTTTGAAAGCAACATTTAATGTAGGATTGGGATGCGTGGGCCCTAATATTGGAAAGTTGTGGACAAAGACCTCCTGGGCCTCAGGAATTCTCATTAACTCTAAGAAGCCAGAGGAAGACAGGAGAGGTTGATACTTTCTATTGCCGCACATCACTCTTCTGTCTCCAATTATTCCATAAGAATTGAGCAGGGCACCCATTCTGCACACTTCATAGAATTTCAGGGATGATTGCATTAGAATGAAACAATTTTTTACTTTTTAATTTTGTTGCATTTTCTCTCTTGGGAAGATTAACATTGAAAGGATTCTTTGTACATAGCTTATCTGTTCATGATTTTAGCAATTTGTCTGAATTTCTATTCTGAATTCAACTTTTACTCTTTAGAAACTTTACATGTCATGTTAAAAAAACCCTTCTCTTTTTTATAGCCATAAAAAGAGCAGAAGTAGATATTGCTATTCAGTAAGGAGTGGGTATCATTAGCTCAGCATATCAGAAATCCTTCCTTCTGAAATGATATAAAAATTACAGTAGTTAGCAAAGAAGTCCATTGTTGTAATCATTTCATTGCAAAAGAGAATTTGAACTTTTACTATCTTACTTATCTTTTTCTAATGTGCTAAGCAGGAACAGTTTAGTGGCATTATGTATAAAAGCTCATTTTTCTTACTAAACCAGTAGCATGGCCTTCTGGGAAATGAGGCAAATTAAAACTTATGGGGACTGGGTTCTTTCAACCTCTACTACTACCTGACCTTGGTAATACTGTTTACTTTCTCTGATCCTCAAGTTCCCCATTTATAAAGTTGGACTCATAATGATCTTGCATTTACACATTCCTTTCAGGATTATGAAGGGAAGGTACTACATAAACCAGGAGCTTTTTATTCTTTATAGTTTTGAACTGAGAGTATTACTTACCTAGGGTTGAGAACAGATCAATGAGGAACTAGGAAGTAGGATTTTTAAAGAAAGGTTAAACTAAAAGTTTTGTTGAGAGCAAATATTTATATATTAACTTATGTAATCCCATTGGCTTCCAAGATATGTTTGGAAATGTTTCTATGGGAAAAACCAAATGGCCCCAACACCTAAAAAGAAATCTCACTTGAGAATCCTAATATTCAACTTCAAGGAATATTTAGCCTTTAAAAAATATAGTTTGATAATATCTAATTCTCCTACTCACTCTGGTAAGATGTTAGATGACTAACCTCTATGCCATGCATATATTTAAAAATGTATTGGACACTAATTCTTATCTCATTACATGTCCTCACTGTCTCAACTGAAGTTGGATTGTCTGAGCTATGAGATAGCTATAAGTAGGTGATTAGCAGACGTCCCTAGTAGGAAGGAAGCATAGGGAAGTGCATTTTCAGGGGGAGATGTTAATTGTCTTCATTCAGCATAATAACAGATCTCTCTAGTGTCACTGGATGTTGGTTAAGAGAACTAGACCAAAAGAAGATTCAAACAATGGCAGTGTTGATGAAATCAGCAAAAGTCCTGTTATCTTTGGAGACAACCAAAGATATCTAAAATAGATCATTGTTTACATGAATAAATTGACCTAAACCAAATGCGATCAAGGTGAGAGAATTGTTATTTGGAGGAGAATGGATGAACCTACATAAAGAACATGTAATGAGGCCTCTGGGTTTTATGATGGTGACTTGTAGATGGTCCAACTGTCTATATACTTGACAGTATGGGTAGGAAACTGCTAGATATTGAGATGATGATAAGTAAAAAGCAAACCACATGTATAGACAAACACATCTTTAAAGGAAAGGGTAAATAAAACAAGAACAACAGAATCATAGTTTGGGAACTGAAGTTCTTGGTAGTAGAACCAACCAAGACTTTAAATAGGTAGAATATGTTAAAAGAAGTACTGGCTAGAAGGATAAAGCAAATTAGATAAAAGAAGAAGGGAAAGAAAGGAAATGATAAACATAGTAGAATATATTATTTATGAAAGTCAACATCACCATATTGAAAATTTCTGGAATATTTTTGTGTTATTTTGTGATTGAAAATGTGACTTTAAATATGTTCAATATGTAGTCATATTTTGTAATGAAAACTTGTGGAATTTTCTTTCTAGTATTTTAAAGGAGAGGATATAGAACTTTCTTTTGTCATCAATGGCTTCAAACATAAATTATTACTTGGCTTGGGGCATTAGAGAGTGGTTGAGACTGGGGTGAAGTATCAGTTGGTGGTTATATTTAGAGGAAACAGGGTGGACTTTCTGATTTGTTCAGTTGTGAGTTCTTGGCTGTAAGTAAATTTCTTTATACTATATTAAGGACAAAATGAAATTTGGCTTTGTTGACTAACAGATCACCTCCCAGAAGCTGGTCTCATGCGAACAATGGCATTTCAAAGCCTGAAAAAGTACAACTCATTTCCACAATGGCACTTTCTCTATGAGCATGTGGTGCCCTATTGCTGATTCCAGGCAGCATAAACTTTGCATGGCTGACATTTTCTGACTCAACTCCTGCTATAATTGAAATTACTTTATTAAACAAGCTTGAATCATTTCAATTACATCGTGGCCTGGAGTGCTGGTGGCATACATGATGACTACATGCTGATTAAATTAGAGCTCCTACACCCCAGAAGATGTGCATACCAGAAAATGGCTTTCTCTTTCTTCAATATATAAAAAAGCCCTTTCTAATTCATATTCACTGGATAGATCCCTTTGGGTTGTATATTAATATTCATAAGATAAACCACATTGCTAAAGCAGAAGATTAAAGTCAAGTCTCTTAATAAAGAAGCAAGAGTAATGACTACAGTAAAATCTCCAAAAATGCCATTATCCCCCTGAAGAGTGAACACTACTACTGTACATGTGTTGAAGCTGAGCAAGAGAACAATAAAAAATGAATTACTGCAGTGATTTGGATTTTAAAATCCGCTAGAGAGGAATGAGCAAACACAAACACTTAAACCAGAAGAAAAGAATATCAGGACCAGACAATTGTACAAAGCAACAGCTTGAGAATAGAGTGTACAGTTCACCTTCCTGATATGAGAATAGATTTGTGCTATAGGAGACAGCATTAAAAATCATTTCCCTTAAATACACTATATGGTTTTCTCTTGGATTTAGTACTGAATTCTGAAGATGGGGGTTAAACTAAATTATTAATCATAGAGCTGCCCAGTGATTCTTTTTTTTGTTTACCTACTATACATTTGCTCCCCTTTGGCCATTTATGTGGATCTCTTCTTGATATTTACTGAGTGCCCATTTTGAGTTGGTACTATCTCAGGAGCTGGGGATCAGCAATTAACAGACAATGCTTGTGCCCTCATGAAGCTTTACATTCTTGAGGGAAAACAATAAGCATCTAAACCAATTATAGCCAAGCTGGCATGGCTCAGTGGTTGAGCATCGACCTATGAACCAGGAGGTCACGGTTTGATTCCCAGTTGGGGCATATGGCCAGGTTACAGGTTCCATCCTCAGTGTGGGGCATGAGGAGACAGCTGATCAATGATTCTCTCTCTTCATTGATGTTTCTACCTCTCTCTTCCTCTCCTTTCCTATCTGAAATCAATAAAAATATAAACCAATTATAAATAATATCAGAGAGTGAGTCATGCTCTGAGGAAAGATTGACAAGAGTATGTGGAGTGACTTGTTTTGGGTGGGAGTTGTGCTATTTTAGATAGGGACATCTGGAAAGATCTCTCTCTCAGGAAATGGCATTTGAGAAGAAAATATGTATATGTTAATGTCATTATAACAATAATTTATTTTTGTATCATGCTTTAGAGTGTACTGGGTACTTTCAAATAAAATATATCATTTAATCATATCAAACAGGTGAGAACAGAATTATCTCAATTTTTTAAATGAAGCTAAGAAAGCTTAAGTGATTTGCCCAAATTATATAGCAAGTAAGGCAGGACTTAGGCCTATGGCTTATATTACAAAGATAATTTTACTATGACAAAGAAAATTAGAGGATTTAGGTAAAACCTAAATTCTACCACAAAAATGTTATTTCTGTATAACTTCTTTCAGTCCCTGCGTGTGTATATGTGTACATGTTTGTGTGTAGTGACTCAAAAATAATTGAATTCTTTAAAAAATTTATTATTCAGTAACTAGGTTGTGCATTAACATTTGGTCAAGACCAATTTATAAAGGGACTATGACAGTAATTTCTACAATTTACAGATATTCAAGTTGTGCCTCTTATGTCATAAGGCATATGTTAATCATGTGGTCTAGTTCATTCCAAATACTTTTTAGTATACTACATTTACATGGTAAAATGGAAGCCTCAATGCAGTCCTTTATATCCTCATGGCTGTTAGAAAGAGGACTGCAAAATGAAGTTCTTGGCATAACCCACATGCAACCCGCTTGTTTGTGTAATCTGGTTGACTTGAGTAATATAGTTTTAAAAGTATGCAATTCTGTTTGACTTACTCCATATTTTCATGGTGGCAATCACTTTCTACCTCTGTGTACTTTTAATTAACTTTACATGCCATAAGTTGCTAAATGCTTCTGTTGTCAAATGCAGATCTTCTTGCCCCAAACCATTAGTATAATTTCCACTTATTAAAACAGTCCCCTCACTTTTAAAAACTCCTCTTGCTTCTGCCAGAGTTTGAAGCAGTTGCATCTTCATTTTGTTTTCTTCCATTAACACATATCCCAGGCAGAGGGAAGAGCATTTATGGAGGCCTAGGGGCTGCCACTTAGAGAGTGAAGAAGTAGGACGACAAAAGATGAAGACCAAGCAATACATAGAGGCCCGAACTGGGGGGCATTGATGCCACACTAGGGAGTGTGAGCTTTCTCCTTAGGATGATATGGAGCCATGGAAAGGCTTAAGCAGGGAATGGATAAATTTACTCAGTTCCTTTGATTATTTTTCAAGTGTTATTGTCTTTTTAAACTTCTTATTCTACAGATTTTATGAGAAACTGGCTTTGCTTACTATGTGGGAGGGCATTTTGAACTCAACCCTGAAGCGTATTAGTAAACATAACCAAAGTATTATTTCCTTTTCTTCTGAGCACAGTGTCTGTTGTTACTAAGCCATGAAAAATATATATTCATATTTTCAACTGTAGTTTTCAAATACTTAAGAATTTAGTGTCGTCCACATTCAAGTGTTTGAGAGTGTTCATTCCATCACCTTAGAAGGCTTTCTTTGTCTTTCTTTCTCTTATATCCTTCTTAGAAAGCAGCAATTAAAGTTAGTGATGCACCAAAATTAGAGAGCAGCAAGAATATCCCCAGTATTCTCATTAGGGTTCACACTGTTTTAAACCATAGTCTTAAAGAAGATTGAAAAATTGGATTTGGGGATTGAACGTTTACTCAACAGTAGGTATCTTCCTGTGGAAGTTAATATTTTGTTCTGTTTGAGGAAAAGAATGATTTATAAGATATCTTTAAGTGAGTTCTAGAGGACTGGAGCTCTTCTAATAGCTTTACTACCTAATAATGGCTGTAATGCATTGTGCTAGGTTATATATATTTAAAATCTCACACACACATATATAATTGTAATTTGTAAAACAACTCTATAAAGTAGGTATTATCGCCATTCCAAAGTGAGGAAACCAAGGGCTAGAGAGGTTAAGAATCTTGTCCCCAAATCACACACAAGGGGTAGAACCTAGCTTTGAACCAGGTTATCTGACTTCTAAAACACTGCTTCTAACCTTTCTCACTCCAGCAAGCCAACTTTAGGCAAATTAACCTCTATGGATTGTAGTTTTCTATAAAATATAGAAATTGGACTAGGTAAAAAAGTTGGACTAAATTATCTCTAACCAAACATTCTAGCTCAGACATTTGGTAACTGGTCTTCTTAGACATTTCCAATTATCAGCAATAGTATTATCAAATAGTTATACTTTATTATTTATTATACTAGTGGCCCAATGCACAAAATTTGTGCACAGGGGTGTGTGTCCCTCAGCTTGGCCTGCACCCTCTCCAATCTGGGACATCCCTCTCGCAATCTGGGACCGCTGGCTCCTAACCGCTCACCTGCCTGCCTGCCTGATCGCCCCTAACCACTCTGCCTGCCTGCCTGATCTTCTGTAACTGCCCCCACTCCGGCCAGATCACCCCCACTGTCCCCCCCCTGCTGGCCCACTTGCCCCCAACTGCCCCTCCCTGCCAGCCTGCTTGCCCCCAACTGCCCACGGGTACCCTCGCAGGAGCAGGTGCTGATTAGGGGAGGAGGGCATGATTGTTTCCTGGGACTGTAGTTATGGAAGCTTTACAGAGGGTTCTGCAGGCCTCGGAGGGGCGGGTTCTAGCCAGCAGCCCTATAGCAGTGGTTGTCCCTGAAAGTGCTGGCGGGGGGCGGGGCATTAGGGGGGCGCTAGAGGGGCAGCGAGGCTGAAGGGGAAGTAACTGTCAAACCATCCTGCTTGGCGCATTCTTTAAATTGTACGTGGCTGTTTCACAGCTGTACCTGCTCAGGGCCAGGCTCCAAACTCCTGGAGCAGGGTGGGGGCCAAGCCAGGGCAGAGCCAGGCGGGCTAGGAGGGTGGGTTTAGTTGCGCCCCCAGTGAGGTTCAGCACCCTTCAGCTGCAGAGATGGGTGCTGCTGCTGTGGGGGGGGGGGTAGGGTCTGACCCTGGGGGGCTGCTCAGGCCTGCCTCCACCCGGGTCTGGAGTTGTAGGGAGGAGAGGCGTGCCTGGCCCCAGTGGAGGGGGCCCAGCAGCGACAGGCATGGGCCAGGTGCCTCTGGGTGCTGACGGTGGTCGCTGGAGTGCTTTTGTTATGATC
>NW_005871175.1:20466-24487 GCF_000147115.1 Myotis lucifugus | reverse complement strand
CCTGGGGGGGGGGCGGGGGTGGCAGGGGAAGAGATCGGTAGTCGAAGGTGTGGGTTGCGGCTACCCCCAAGGCTGTGTCTTCTCCCATCCGGTCAGCCTCCCTGTCCCCCCGGGGGAGCGGGGGCTGGGGTAGGGTATCCGTCCATCTCCCTGGGGATGCAGGGGCTGGGGTAGGGTGTCCATGCAGGGAGATTGGAAGAGCTCCCTGTGGCCGCTTCCTCTTCCTTCTTTGCAGTCGGGGCTCCTGTCAGACACTGTCCTCAGACCCCAGGGAACTTGGCTCTGGCCTCCCCCTGCTGCACACGCATCAATATGCAAATAGGTCATTATGGGGACACTGTAACAGCAATTAGCATATTACCTTTTTATATGTATAGATATTTTTTATATTTGGTTTTCAGAAACCATTTTTTTTTTGTAGAAAACAATAAGGAATCAAGGCTGTTGAAAGGGCCAATGGTAAGTAATAAAGATGGGGATTGATAAAAGTACAGACATTGCCCTGGCCGTTGTGGCTCAGTGATTGAGTGTCAGCCCATGAACTAGGAGGTCACAATTTGATTCCTGGTCAGGGCATATTCCAGGGTTGCAGGCTTCATCCCCAGTAGGGGGCATGAAGGAGGGAGCTGATTAATGATTCTCTCTCATAATTGATGTTTCTATCTCTCTCTCCTCTTTCATCTCTCTGAAATGAATTAAAAATATATATTAAAAAAAGTAGACATTGGAGCTTGAGGTAGCTGGATGTAGATCCCAGCTCTGACATAACATTTCTGAACTCCAAATTTCCTTATCTGTAAAAATAGGACAATGATATATGACTTGAAGAGTTGTATGAAAATTGGAGATAATGTTTATTTTTAAGTTATCATTGATGTTCAATAAATGCTATCATTTTTATAATCAATACTATTATCATCATTAACATCACTGTCATTATCAGAGCCTACAACATTAATGATGAAAAAAGGGGAGCCTGGCTGAAGCGGCTCAGTTGGTTGAGCACTGTCTTGTGCTCTGAAAAGTTGCCAGTTTAATTCCCAGTCAGGGCACATACCTGGGTTGTGGTTCGATCCCTGGTCAGATACAGAAGGCAACCAATCAATGTTTCTCTCTCTCTCTCTCTCTCTCTCTCTCTCTCTCTCTCTCTCTCTCTCTCCCTCTCCCTCCCTCCCTCCCTCCCTCCCTCCCTCTCCCTCTCCCTTCTTTTCCCTAAGCATGTCTTCAAATGAGGATTAAAAATTTAATAAAAATAATAAATTTTAAAATAAAAAATAAAAGAAAAAGGAGAACTTGCTATGTTTTCCTTAGATATTTATTCAAACAAGGGTCTGAATTAGAGAATTGATTTACACTAAAAAATTGGGTTAGAGTTGAGTGAGTAGATAATAAGTAGTTGAATATAATATTCATTTATTTATTCAAATATTAATCGAATACCTAATTTATGGCTGTGTTGTTATTTTAAAGTATGGATTTAACAGTAAACAAAAAAACATTTCTGTGGTCACAGAGCAAAATTTTAATGGACATGACAGAAATATAGGGTGTTCCAAAAAATGTATACACACTTTGAATAATTATAAAGGCAGTGTTTATTAATATATATTTTAGTTTCAAAATGCATTAGGTTGGAGATGCTATAGTCTGTTTTATGGTGAAAGAATGATATGAAAAATTGATGATGATGATGATGATGATGATGACGATGACAGAGAGACACAAACAATAACATGATATCCATGAGAGGTGAGAATGATGGTCTGGATAGGCACACGGACACTTCAGGGAGCTAATCTGATTGTGGAATCAGGGGTCTATTTTTAAAAGCAATGGGAACCATCCCTCCATGTGGGAATGGGGTGGGGGGATAAGGGAGAGATTAAACCAAAAGGAACTTATATACTTAAAAATGCAATAAGCCCCCTGGGACATGGACCAATTAGGGGTGTTGAAAGACCTGGAAGGAGTGGGTTGGGGGAAAGGGTAAAAGGGGGATTCAAAATTGGGGGAATTGAGAGGGCATCTTTTAATACTATCAACAGTTAAAATAAAAAGTCATGTGAACAGAGGTAGAGATATAACCACAGAGACAGAATCAAGACTGCGATAGCTGGGGCTGTTTTTTTGCCTTTGATACAGAAGCTTCTATGGAACACAGCAAATTGGGAGGTCCAGGAGAAAAGACAGCATGGAATATTGGTTACAGTCAGGAATGGATGGGCAAGAAGTTAGGTGCTTTCTGGATTATTGCTGCCATACTGATAATGCAACAACACCCTCGTGGACAGGTCGCATCTTTTTCTCACTCCTAGAGTTCTTAACTTATAGATAGTTTCTTGAGAGCTCCTACAGCTCTTTGTATATAGTGGCTGCCACATAACTGTTTGTGAAATTGAATTGAAGATATTCCTCAGTACTAAAAGTAAGTTTATGTTGGGCCAAAGAAACAAATTCAAAAGTGGAAAATTGGACCTTTCAGGCATCAACAACCCATATGGACTGATTTATTTTCAATGAACTGAATTTGAACTGATTTGACTATGTTGACCAGCTTAGCTATCTTGAGATGGAAATGAGGCTTAATGGACAGCTGTGCATTGAATGGCCTTTTTCCAGACTCCTCAACCAGTTATGAAAGAGTGTGTGGAGTCCTTCTTTCCACATACTCAAAATAATTCACTATTACTACTAAGAAACAGAACATTTCTATATTGTTTTAGCAAATCAGGCCAATCACTATTATTCCTGTTCTTATTGTTTACAACATTCTCAATCAGGGACAGAGAGGGACAGGGGTAAAATGAAAAGCAAAGAGTTTGTAGATGGAACTGAGCCCCAGTATGAGCTTCCTCTTGTAGGGAGCTCTGAGATTTGGGGCAAGACCCTTATGTTTCTAAGCTTCATGGTCCTCTGCTGTAAATAATAATAACACCTGTCCTGTTGACTTTGTAGATTATTGCAAAGAGCATATAGAAAGGCTCAGAAAATGATAAAGGAGATGCTCCTTCGCTGGGGTACATGAACAAGCTTCAGGGTGTTAAGCAACCTCCCAAAATTGAAGATAAACATTGCCTTTATGCATTTTTGCATTTTCTCCCTAGATTCTCAAATGTTTGTCATCAGATTCTCAAAGGGTTTTGTGACAACATTGCTGAAAAGCAATGTCAGAGATAGTAGAGTTGAAATTATTTGCTGTGGCCAGGTGTGCTATCCCTAAATCACAATCGTGTTTTCTGTGCTCAACTGAGGATTAAAAATAGCATTGTATGAAGCAATGGTTCTCAAACTTTAGTGCACATCATACTTGGAGGATTTGTTAGATTGCTGGGCCCACCCCCAGGGTTTCTGATTCAGTAGGTCTGAGGCAGGAACTGGGAATCTGCATTTCTAGTAGGTTCCCAGGTGCTGCTGCTGCTGGTCTGGGGCCCATACTTTGAGAGTCACTGGCATGCAGTCCAGGTAAGCTCTGTAGGTATTTAGTAGGCAGTCTATTGGAGAAGCCTTGATTTTTCAGGAAGCGGGTAATGTCCCTGAATAGATAGTGGTAATGGTCTCTACTTTGCATTTCTCTGTTGAAAAATAAGTGTCTTTGCATTCTGGGCAGTATGTGTGAACTCATTACAAAAGCTGACTATCTTCTTTCTTGAGCAGCATGCCACAACTCTACAGCTCTTAGCATCTCTTTTGGGGACCAAAATGGTGCAATAGTCCATCTGACAACACGCCCGCCATTTCCCTGCTAATCTCACAAAGTGGCAGCTTAAGAGCCTGGCTGTCTCCAGCCCAGGAACTGGCGGTGGCTGCCATGTGGGCTGAATGGGCCCTTTAATTGGGAAGTCACAGGGTTCCCTGTCCTTTTCAAAAATTTGAAAATCCATTTTCTTTTGAAAGAGAGGGAAAGAGGCTTTTGGAAATAAGCACTTTTTGAAGATGTTTACATCAGTGGTGAATAGGGAGTGAGGAATAGAAATGCAAGTACCATTTGTATTGGGATTCTGTATTTTTCCCCCGTGGAACA
>NW_005871175.1:17363-18722 GCF_000147115.1 Myotis lucifugus | reverse complement strand
AGACAAAGAAGTATCATGTAAAACACGAAAATCGGTTCTCTGGATAAGAGACCCATTCCCATAGAGCAGTGATTTCCAACTTTTTTCATCTCATGGCACACATAAACTAATTACTAAAATTCTGTGGCATGCTAAATATATAGTTTTTGCTGATCTGACACACATAAAAGGTATAATTTTGACTCATTCACACGGAACGGTTATTGTTGTGTGGCTGTTGTCATTTTTTTTTTTTTTACAATCTAAGGGAAAAGAAGTTAGTGCCCCTAACTAAAGAGTCAGGTATTGTGTGATTTAAAAATTCTGCGGCACACCGGTGTGCCTGCTGGGGCACACCAACTGAAAATTGCTGCCCTGCAGGAGTACACACAGGAGGAGAACCCAATCAATTAGTAGATACCTGTCATAGCAAGTCAGGAATGAGTCTCTGTAGACCCAGAAAACTGCAGTTGATGAAGCTGCTGTACAAAAAAACATGAACATTGAACAACAAAGGGAGAGACTGAGAGAAATGTCCTGATACTAATAAGCAGCCTGAGCGTGTGGTCCTGGAAGAGCTTGGAGCCCAGAAAAGAAGACTCAGGCAAACCAAGTAAGACAAGCCAGGGGCAACCTCTGCCAGGAGGTACTGTCTCTAATTTTGTGCAGTAATAAGCAATTGGAATGGACAATGCAGCAAAACGTGCATGACTTATTCTGTGTAAGTGCAGCTCCCTTACCTATTATCTCATTATTATCCTGTCCAAGAAGTAACAGGAGTGTAGGCCTTTTTCATTCAAAATGCATCTCCTCACTTATTTCTGGGAGTCTTTACAGAAAGGCAGTCACTTGACCTAAGTCACTAGCATTAACTTCTGTCCTTCAGCTTCTTTCTCCCCAGTGCTGGTTCCCACCTGTCCTTACCTGCTGCCTGCAAACCCTTGGGAGAGGCACTTTTGCTGGCATTGACATCATGGAGTCCAGTGAACACAGGGAGGGTGATGTCTCTGGGCACCAGAATGAGGCTGGATCCCAGCAGAAGCTGGGCAAAGGGCCTCCTTCTCATCTCAGCCATGCTCTTCCAGGTCCCTGAAGTAGATATGCTTGTGCCCAGTGAACCCAAATCCTATCTAAGGGACCCCAATGGACAAAACCAGCTCTGGTCAATGTATCTTCTATGTCTTCCTTTATAGTTCCCTCTCCCCATCAAAATATCCTCTCCCCTTTCCCAATTATAACCATTCCCTTTACCCTTCTCATTCCAAAGTGGCCCTTCAGGAGACCAATGCTACTGCACATGTCTAGAGCCCACATACTTACTAGATGATTGTAAACCTGCTTAAGTGTAACTCTTAAGAAGGGTCTTGTTCACTCCACAGT
>NW_005871175.1:13234-16243 GCF_000147115.1 Myotis lucifugus | reverse complement strand
CAAAGTCTACAGAGGTTAAGTACTTGCCAAAGGCCAAGTTTGTAATTGGCAGAACCAGAGCCCACTGCTTTGTAAAAGAATCACCCAGTTCTCCCATTGCTTGAGGAAGAATGTTTCAGTGACAAGACTGGCAACGGGAGGGTAGACTCTACTCTGTGGTTCCAGGGGGACATTGCTAAACTTTTAAGGAAAGGAAAGGAGAGAAGCAGGCAAGATTACTGCAAGGAGTCTCTTACATACATTCTTCAGAGGCACCCAAAATAATTCATGGATGTGAGTTACCTGAGGCCAGCATTAGAATAGTAAATCTCCATCCCCCTAGGAAAATATGTCAGGAAAATTTTTTCCAGTTTAGGGCTCTGAGAAGCTTGTCAAATGCCTTGGCACACCTCTTGTTTCTGTCTCTCCAGGCAGCCAAGAGGCGAATCGGGTGGCATTTTTGCTAAAGTGGGCCATTCTGAAGGTAGTTTGGACATGTGATGGTGCATTTTGTCCTCAAGTCATGCTATAGACAGGAATTACTGACTTATACCCTCTCTGCCACATCTTCTCCACTTTCACAGCCTCTGTCCTAGGGGATCAAACCTTACTTTTAAAAAACTGCAACTTTCCCCAACAAGCTTTTACTGTGAAGGTCAGAGACAAACCTTTTTTTTTTTTTTAAATTATGTCCTTTAATTGTTTCATTTGGGGAGCGAAAGAATAAGCTATAAATAATTTTTACAGAGGTGTGTGCACAGACAATTATTTCTCTAAAAAGAGTAATAGAGACAACAAAGTATGCCCGGTGGGGTGCACAGCAGTGTGCTGGCAATATTGATCTTGGGACTGGACGCTTGTTATCGGATAAGAAATTAAAAAGAAGAACCACACAGCTAACTCATGCTCTGAGTGAGTACATGGCATCTGTGCGCTGGGTTCCGCGCTGGCTTCCCATCTGCTGGGGGACGCAATCCAAGGAGTCAAGGTGGCAATTGTGATCTATGGGCTCATGGTGATTGGATCTTCACTCCTGAACTGTGCCCCTCTCTTTCTTGGCAGGGACCAGTGACAGCTGAAGTGCTGAACCCCTCTTGGGAACAAATTCTATATCTGGGCTCTTCAGACAGGGAGGCCCCAGGAGAGGGCCATCAGAGGTAGAATAAATGTCCTGTTGTCCTTTGGCAGCCCAAATCTGTTGAGTTTCACTGGCCACAGGCATTGTTGTTAGGCACTAACCTTGGCTTAATTTAGTGATGATGGCTCTGGGGCTAGGGAAGGAAGGCGAAGACCAATTGACTGGGAGATGGGCTCAGCATCTTCTTCTCTTTTCCTCTGTTTCCAACTTCCATTCCTTCTCATGTGTTCCCTTTTCCTATATCGATGGTTAATTTGTCCCAGAACCATCTATGCTGCTCTCTGAACTGGGAACCCTGGAATCATTTTCCAATTATTTGTTTCCTGTTTCCCACGTCCAGTTTCCCATCTTAGTCTGACATTTGATCATCATAACATTTTTTTAAGAAGAACGATCCTTCCATTATTGAGATCTGCCTTAGATCACATTGTTATCATGGGCTGCTTGCATTAAGAAAGCCTCCTAACCAGTTTGTGTGCCATCAGTGTGGCCCTCTCCAATTGAACAGAAACAGATTCCAGAATGATTTTTCTAATGTGGTGGTTTGCAAAATTTGCTGCATATCTGAATCATCTGGGAGCTTTTAACACTGAAGTCCAGGCCATACCCTATACCAATGAAATCAGAATCTCTTGGGGTTGGACCCTGGTAGTGGCATTTTTTAAAGTCTCTGAATGAATCCAATGTGTAGTCATGTCTGAAATCATTGTCTGATCATCCATCTCTAATTATGTTTCTTTTGCTCAAAAATCCTTCAGTGGCTACCCATTGCCTGTAAAATTGAAAGCGTATGCTCCTTAGAATTTCTAGCCCTTTTTGATCTGTCACTGACCACTATTTTTAGTCCTATCTTTGCATCATCTCAGTTCTAACCCACTGTCTTGGATTACTCACCATTCCTTATATATGCAATGCCCCCCCTTTTTTTTTTTTACCTCAGTGCTCTTGATCATGTTTCTATTTCTTCTTCTTGGATTGCTATACTGTCACTCGTTGATCCAGACAGTATTTTTACTGTTTGCTATGTTCAGGAACTCTGTCAAGCAATGGAGATACAATGGTGAAGAAAAGTAGATGCTATTCTTGGCCTCTTGGATCTTATAGGCTTACCACAAATGTACAGTTGCTACTGTGACAGGTGCTGTGAAGCAGAGGCATACATTGTTATGAGGGCTTTTAGTAAAGGGATCTGACCTACTTAGAGAGGTCAGAGGTCTCTCCTGAGAAAGAGGTGATAGAGATTCCTTAGGGGATCTAATAGATAAAGAAATAAAATTAGGTTTCTTATCTTAAAAAGAAAGAAAAGAAAGAACATGATTGTAGTAAACGCTTCTTGGATGAGTTATCTAGCAGAGAGAGAGTGGCATGAGCAATGGTCCTATGGCAGGAAGGGCCATGGCAAGGACACGGGCTGAAGGATGGCCTAGGTATCCTGACCAGACAGAGCAAAGGAGAGTATGGTTGTGTGAGATGGGCTGGAGGGGAAATGGGGCTCATCATCCTATTCAAGTACTATTTTTCCTAAGAGCAATGGGAAGCCATTGAAGAGTTTTTCAGCTAGGGGATGTAATGTGCTTCTCTTCCTCCTCCTCCTCCTCCTCCTCCTCCTCCTACTAGACTAGAAGAAGCTGAGGACAGCATCAGTGAGCTAGAATACAAGGTAGATAAAGACGCCCAAGAAGAGCAACAACTGTATACAATAAAAGAAAAGAAAAAACCTTAAAAAGCAGGAGGAGAGCCCACGGGAGCTTTGGGTCAACACAAAACAAAGCCACATCCACATAAATGGGGTGCCCGAAGGAGAGGACACTGACCAAGGAATAGAAATCTGGGTTGAAGAAATTATGACAGAAACTTCCCTGATATTTGGGAAGAAAAACTCACACAAGTTC
>NW_005871175.1:0-13134 GCF_000147115.1 Myotis lucifugus | reverse complement strand
GATGAAGAAAAGGCTCCTAAATAAAGTTTTATTATCCCAGTGGAGACCCTTGGAGTAAGCAGTCATGATCCAAACTAATGGCTGAAGATATCTAGGTAACACTCCCTCTGCATTTACTTTACTTAAGAAAAATGTCAGTCATGACCACAGTAGGAAAGGTCTCAGCAATTTGATGCTGTCCTTAATTATAAATGCCTCTTTCATCATGCACAGGCTGCTTTCTAACAGGATCCTTCTGAGGAGCTATTTCCTCTGTGGTCTAGATGAAGTGAATAATATGAGAGTTAGATGTGTCCCCTTTCCCTCCTCCCATTCTAGTTCCCTGCCTCCTTTCCCTGCTTCACATCCATCTTCACACTGCAGATACTTTATTTCTTAAGTTATTACAGCTTTTAAGGGAGCAAATGAATCTTTTTCTTTTTTTTAAAAAAATCACAAAATTACTGCAACTTGTGCCTACTGGTGCAGGATGTTCTATTTTCCCTGTAGCGTCGCCTTCCAGCTAAGTGCTATGGCTCTCCTTTGTTTAAAGTCAAACTGTAAATCCATTTACTTTATAATAATATTCAATGAAATGAAAATCTCTGAAGTTTCTCTTCTCTGACCCAACATTTGTTTGAGAAAAATGAAGTTGCCATTGTTTGAGCTGATGAAGATTAAATGGACTGCCTCAGAATTTAATTGAGTCTCTGTTTGAATAATAACCATGGTGGGTCCTACTGCAATGTTTGGTGATTAATGGTGAGAACGAACAACAGTAACATCTGGACCCAAAGCTGTTCTTGGCTTAGAAGGTGTTCATTCCTTTGAGAAAAAGGATTCTCTGCATCATTGTTCAAATAATCATTAGCAGGTAGATCAGCTGAGACATTTTAATTAAAGTTTCAAAATGTAAGGAGAAGAAAAGTTTCTTAACACTCTTATTTTATGTACCCATTAAAATAAAAATTCTGTTATTAAAAAGGGAAGTAGGTTTTTGCTTCCTCTGAGGAAGAGAAGGAAGGGTGGATTATGAAATAGCATTTGTTTGCTCATGAATAGATGTATAAAAAGGAGAATTTGGGCATAGTAATGGTACAGTCAGTTTTAACTATCATTTTAGGCAATATTTAAGAGAACTTTGAGGAATCATACATATTTGAAAAATGGTTCTTCCTGGCTTTTATTAAATACATTTTTATGAGCTAGATATAATAAAATAGTAGTTATGAAAAATATTAGTGATGAATAATTAAGATGATATAAAAAATAAAAGCACAAAAATGTTTTGCAAGATTTTGTTTATAAATATTGACTAATTATACTCATGTTTGGGGAAATAAAATGACTCCTGCATCTGTGTTTGTTATAGAAATTCTGATGGAGGAGGGGAGACAGCTAATCAAATACATCAACAAATTACTTGGAAATGGTACCTTAACTGAAGATATTGTAGTCTAATGCTCAACTAAGAATATAAGGAGCACATTTTACAGATCCAATTATTTAGAAGAGATTTAACCCTGAGGAGTTGCTGCATTTATTAACATTATGAAACAATGAACACAAGGGGATTAGGGAATAAAGATGATGTGTTTATTTGAAAGCAGCATTCAAGTTTAGAAGTTTCATTTCACAACATAAAGAGACAACATTGGTCCAAACAAAAATAGCCACTGGGAAAATGAACCAATAGATGGAAATAATTGTTTTCATCCAGGTCATCATTTGATATTATTATCCTTTTGGTCAGCTAGCTTACTCTATGTCAGAATGAGTGTACATTCCCATTAAGACCAGTAGCTGGTTTGAGGTTAGGCCTTTCACCAATACTGGAAAGTAATTTGCATCATTGGGAATCAGTGCGTCTTCCCTAAGATGTGAAATCTCATTTACATGATAAAGGTTTGTATTTTTAGCTTTGTCCCTCTTATAATTGAAAAATTCACATACTTTCTGCCCAAGATGAAAATACCTGGTTTGCACAGAATGACAAGTTTACTAGTAGTGATTATCTTACATGGAGATAATAGTTTAATAATGTATTTTGTAGAACATAAAATATATTTTTAATTACTTTGTAAGGTGAATCAGTTGTAAATACGTTTAATCATTTAGCAAATAGTATCGAGCTTCTGCTGTCTATATGGGTGCTATACTTCATGGAGAATATAAAAGTGAATTAGTTATGGCTCTTATCCTCACAGAGCTTACAGTCTGGCAGGGGAGATAAAGATTTAGAGCTCCAGGGAGAGCCTGGTGAGCATCTCTATGGGTTGGCAGAGAGCCTCTGCTCATCAGTGTCACGGAGTCATGCAGTGACCACGGTGACAGATCATCCGCCATCTCAGATACGGTTGCTTACTGTGTGGAGAGAAAAGGGTACTCAAACATTTCTAATCACACTGGCAATTAAATGTTCAGCCAGGAAATGACACATGTAACTTCCACTATAATTTAAGGTTCAGAGAGAATCACAGTCAACCAATCAGGAAGTGTGAATGTACCACGTGCAGTGCTCCCTGGAATAGGAAAGAAATGACAAGCAGTATTAATTACTGTTACAAGTGTTCATCCTCCTGTTTTGGAATATTCAGATGCCCTTGATTCTGTCAGATGAGACTCAATGAGAAGAATATTTAACAAGGATGATAATTTGGCTTTAGACTCCCTACTGCAATATATACTCAAGTATCTGTGCTGCTGGTGTGAATCATGATATTTCATATCAAACAATAAAGATACCTTCTTTTGAGACCAATTATAAGAAGATATTTTTATATCAGCTCTCTTGCTTGTTTTCTCCCTGTGATTGCCTAAGACAGCAGTAACATTTCATCTATAATAAAGCCTCTTCCTAAGCAAGTGGATTGACTGATGGTTTCACAAGGTGTCTATGGGCTCTCATCTTCCCTTTAGCATTTCTTGCATTGCTGGCTTGGTGGTAATAAACTTCCTTAGCCCCTTTTTATCTGTGAAGCTCCTGATTTCACCTTCAATTTTGAATGATAGCCTTGCTGGGTATAGTATTCTTGGATCCAGTCCCTTGCTCTGCATAGCTTTGTATATTTCATTTTATTCCCTTCTGGCTTGATGTGTTTCTGTTGAGAAATCAGTTGATAGTCTAATGGGAGATCCCTTTGTCATTGGTGTTTGCCAGTTTAATTATGACGTGTCTTGGTATCAGTCTTTTTGGGTTCATCTTCTTTGGGATTCTGTGTGCTTCTTGGACTTGTGTGAGTTTTTCTTCCAAATATCAGGGAAGTTTTCTGTCATTATTTCTTCAAACAGGTTTTCTATTCCTTGCTCAGTTTCCTCTCCTTTTGGCACCCCATTTATGTGGATGTTGCTTCGTTTTTGTTGTCCCAAAGCTCCCTTAGGCTCTCCTCCTGCTTTTTAAGGTTTTTTATTTTATTTTATTTTTTACAGTTGTTGCTATTCTTGGGTGTTTTTTTCTACCTTGTATTCTAGCTCACTGATGCTGTCCTCAGCTTCTTCTAGTCTACTATTGATACTTTCCATTTCATTCTTCATTTCCTCTTGGTTCTTCTTCATTTCCTCTTGACTCTTACACATGTTTTTGAATTTGTCTTCCATCCTTTTCAGCCTCCTTATAACCATTGCTCTGAATTCTTTCTCTAATTGCTTGCCTCTATTTTGTTTACTTCCTTTTCCGGTGATTCCTCCTTTTCTTTTATATGGAGGTTGTTTCTTTGTCTCCCCATTTTTTCTGTTTCTGTGTGGTTTTTCTATGTATTAGGTTGAACTTCTGTCACCCAGATTTTTTTGAGTTCATCTTATATAGTAGATGTTTTGAGGGACCCAACAGTGCAGTCTCTCGGGTCTTCTGAGCTGGGTATTCTAGGGATGGTCCCTACTTGGGATATTTGGGTTCTCTTGGTGTAATTGGGTCTTGAGTGTTATTGTCCCACTCATGGATGGAGTGTCCTCTCAGGGTGTCTGGTTATGTGGCTCACTCTCTACCACATTGACTGAACAGCACAAAATACAACTCGACAAGACATGACCCAAAGAGAATAAAACACAAATGTGACACCAATAAACCCAATAAAAGCGATCACTAAAGGAAAGAGAATTAGGAGAGAGAACAGAGAGCAAAAATAATATTGAGAAAAGGAAAAAAGGTAAGAGAGAAAAGAAAAAGAAGAAAAAAGAAGGGAAAAAGTATACATATATGGGGAGAAAACTCCACAAAACAAACAAATAAACCAAAAAATGCAAACAACAAACACTTGGTGAGTGTTTGTAATTGAAAGGTCTTATGAACTGGGTTTAGCAAATAAAAGCAAGGAAAATATAAAGGAGAAACAACCAGGCCACTGTGCATTTCTCTCCCTCCCCACTGCTCCCCTGCCCAGTACCACGTGGGTTGGCCAGTTCTTCAGGCCACCTTTCTGGGCACAGCCTCTCACAGCTGTGGACTTAGATCTAGATTCCCCAGCTGCCAGCAGCCCTGTGGACCCCCTCCTACAGTCAAGTGTTATGCGTGTCCCCAAGGGATGTGGACTTGGTGCAGTGCAGGTTCCTTCTGACCCTCTTGTCCCGGTGGTGGCACATCACTCTCTCCAGACCAGATCCCTGATCCTACCGTTCTCCAGGCATTCTCTGTCCTTTCCAGCTGTGGTTTGTCTCACCAGCTGTGTTTAGTCAATTCTGGGTGGATATTATTCAATTTAATTGTTCCTTCTGTCTGCTTCATGAGAAGGCGCAGGACATGTCCGCCTATTCGGCTGCCATTTTGACAATCAAAGAAACCCCAAAGCTTTTTACTTTTAACCTTTGTGCTCTAAGTCTATAGATATGTAGTAATGTTGATTTGAGGAAAACCATTGTTGGACCTCTGGAGTTAGTTTATGTTTCAATATTCCTGTGGGTAACTTCAGATTAGCTTTGCCTTCTGTAAAAACCATTTTGGGTGGCCTATTACTTTATAATACCATCTGTAATATCTCAAAATTTGAATCAAGTTTTATTTCTTAATGTCTGTGATTTGCATTGATTATATACTTTTGAACTATATGAAGTTTAGAGGAGCAATTTTTCTTCTTTCTCCGCAGGTCACCTAAATTACTGGAGGCTTATTTACTTTTCTGTGATAGGTGGGCACTTTTCCAGCCATTTTGATGATGCAGGGGAATTCAAGGCATAGTTTAGAGAGTCAGACTAAAGATTTCTTCGGAATAACAGAGATACAAATTGCTGAAGGTTTCTGGTAAAGAACTGAGTAAATGGCTGACACTATCATCAAGCTAAGGCATCTTAGAGTGTAACGAAAGCAACGTGCAAAAATAACGAAAGCTCCTTTTTCTTAGAAAGTGACAGCAATAAATCCTGTATTTGTATAGAAAAATGTTTCCAAAAAATAAGCATATTTCCATGTAACACAATAAAAGCACATTTGCATAAACTTTTCAGCTTATAAAACATTTTCTTGTAGAGTCTGTCCCTGAGTTTGACAGCAATTCCTTGAGGTAGGTATGACAGTGGTAGTATGGGTCCCATTCTCTGGTGAGAAAATGGAGACTTAGAAAGTGTGACTTGCCAAAGGTTACATATTTGGACAGACAATTCAGGTCCTATGAATCCAAAATCAGCTCTTCTGAACACTAAAGTACTGTAGGTGCATATTTGTGATTATCTATGAGGTAAGATTTCAGAGGCAGGGCCACTGATAGGCCCACTTATTCCCCAAATAGCACTTTACCCCCTCTCTCACAGCCACCCCCCCCGTAATTGTGCTCTTATTCTACCATTAATTCTTAGATGATGCTTTTAAAAACATAATCTCTTTCTCAGTGTAAGCCTTTGTAAATTTTAAAAAGATAGTAATGGCCTAGTTGTCCTGCTTGTTCCTCCTGTCCACTACTAATGTTCAAGGAAGTCCCATAGACACTCTCAGATAGCATTCCCCCAAATTGTGCAGATTGTACTTCTTGGCTGTGTGATTTTGTACAAGTTACTTAACCCCTCTGGACCCCTGTTCCATCTGTAAATCCCTACTGTACTGGGCTGCTATGAGCATGAAATGAGTTGATGTACTCAAAACATTTAGAATAGTGCCTGAAACATAGAAGAACTCAATAAATATTAGATATTATTGTTAATATCTGCAAAGAGCTTAGCACCTAGTAAGTGCTCAATAAATTAGAGTTAAGAAAACCAAGGAAAGGGAAAGAATGGAAGGCAAACTATACTGAATTCACAGTTTTTAGGGCAGGCCTGGATAGATAGAAAGAGTGCCAGAACTAACCAACCCTCCCCACTCCACACAGAACTTATAAAACAGTGACCATAGTGTAGCGGAATGCTGAACCTCTTCTACTCCCAGACTTTCTGCTAAAGTTTATCACCATCCATCAAGAAAATACCGACAAGCCACTGGGCTGTGATTCACGATGCCCATCAGAGTTAGAGCCTGTAATGAGCTCTGTTGCTGCCTCCCTGAGTGGGGTGTGAACTGGGAAACCAAGGCAGTCACCTGCACATTTTTTAGTACTCTGGACCTCTGCTATAATGAATGGACTTGCAGGCTTTATTCCGCAAAAGTGACAGCAGTGCTTTTAGGAAGGATGTTTAAAAGTACATTCGCAAGAATGTTAAGCCAGGCATGGAAGTAAATGTGAATTAAGTCATCATATTCTGGCTAATCTTTAAAGAGAATGTGCCTGCCTTTTGAGCAGCTAAGAAAAATAAAAGAAAGGATTAAGTTATTTCCATGCAGTTGAACTAAATGCTAAGTTTGTCTTTAGGGCAAAATGTTTATATTATTTTCTACCAGGTCTGTAAACAAGCTATTGTGCTCCTGGCTAAGAAGATTAAGTATCCAGCTGCTTGGGCCTTTAAATCATGGGGTTCTAACTAGTCTTTAAAGAGGAAAAGGCTCTTGCACAGTAAGGATATAGTAAAGCATGAGGGACAGCAGTTCTAAGGCTTGCATTGGCATTTTGGGTTCTGCAGTGAGAATTAAATGGCTAAGGATGACTTGCTTTTCTCTAAAAGAAAGGGTTGTAGAAACCGGAGAGTAATTACCTCTCTGGTAATCTACTCCAGGGAAGTAAAAGAAGTAAGAAGTAATTATAAGCAAAAAAGTCATGCTAGGTCCACCTTCTTGAGCACACCAAGTACTCCATTCCCTGTTTGGGGTTTGATATAACTGTGTCTTTAAAAAACACAATATGGCCCTAACCGGTTTGGCTCAGTGGATAGAGCATCAGCCTGCGGACTGAAGGGTCCCAGGTTCGACTCTGGTCAAGGGCATGTACCTTGGTTGCGGGCACATACCCAGTAGGGAGTGTGCAGGAGGCAGCTGATCGATGTTTCTCTCTCATCAATGTTTCTAACTCTCTATCCCTCTCCATTCCTCTCTGTAAAAAATCAATAAAATATATTAAAAAAACAACAAAAACCCCACAATATGGATTAGTTTGACTTGTATTAGTGCATAAAGGCAGATTAAAAAGTACTGAAAAGGAAATGATGTTGACAACCTTATATGGAAAGCATTTCTTCCCTAATGAAATAGATCAGTGGTTCTCAACCTTCTGGCCTTTTAAATACAGTTCCTCATGTTGTGACCCAACCATAGAATTATTTTCGTTGCTACTTCATAACTGTAATGTTGCTACTGTTATGAATCGTAATGTAAATATCTGATATGCAGGATGGTCTTAGGCGACCCCTGTGAAAGGGTTGTTCGACCACCAAAGGGGTTGCGACCTACAGGTTGAGAACCACTGAAATAGATGATGGTGGGTTTGATTTGTATTGAAGATAGATTATTTTGTTAGTCACTGCTCCTCAACCCCAAATTTACTTTGACTTTCTTTCCTTTTCCTCCGGTTCCTCTCACAGGATGTAGAAATATGTGATAAGGCTAATAACAACAATAATAAAGATAATATGTTAAAATAGCTTAGGGTTATAGAGTGCTAGTTTGTGCCAGCACCTGTCTTTGTATGTATTTCATGCAACACTCTTAGGAGGTAGATGTTTTTATTAACCCCATTCTAAAGATGTAGGGAATTTAAATAACTTGTCCAATCTTATTAACTAGTAAATGGTAGAGTTCAGATCCAACCCAGCTCTTAACTACTACTGCTGCTACTACTACTACTGCTACTATGACTATGATAACAACCACTATTACTACTTACTACTATTACTATAACTGTAATAAGGCAGCTACTACTACTGCACTAACTACAACAGCAACAACTACCATTATATTACTACTAGTGGCCTGGTGCACAAATTTGTGCACATTGAAAGGAAATTAATTAGAAGAAATATTTTAATATCGCTGTTAATCCTTTCTCTATAATAGAAGTGTCAACCAAATTCACAATTGACAATGACAGATTGAAACACACGTGTGAGATTGGCGAGAGATTTATATGTATCTCACATGTGCGAGTCAACTTAGCCTTTTATATATATAGAATAAACTTGCTTAATTAGACCTGCTTTCTGATGTAGCTAAACTTTTTCCAGCCCAGTGAAGCACTCCAACTTCTCTTTCAGGTGATTGTCAGCAACACAGCAGTAAATATCAACAGGAAGCAGATTATTATTGTAGATCAGGCAGGGACAATAAAGGGTAAAATATTTAACTGCAGCAGTGTTTGACTATACTCTGTGCAGTGAGAAAACCTGAAGTCATTTTCAAGGTCCACCATTTCTTCTTTTCAGTCGGGTCAAGTTTCGAAACTTTTTAAATCTCCATTTTCTGGCTAATGAAAAGAAAATAGGATTCCACTGAGTCTCCTATCTACCTACGCCAGGACTTCTGTGAGGATCAAATGAGATGAGGCATGGGAAAACACTTCACAGACATTTGGTTAATGTGTGAAATGTTTCCACCTGGCTATAAAGTGAGTGTCATGTTCCTGGGCTGAAGAAACTCCAAGGAGGCTTCATTGCTAGGGAGAGGAAGTGGGGCATTGCTACATGACATCATTACCCACTACCTGGTACCCTCAGCCACCGTTTCTGGGCTGGGCTGGGCTGTGGGTGCCATTTTGTGCCATGGGGTTTTGGCATTGTCAGCTGCGATTTGGGGGGCTGTCGCTCTGGGGGTGGTGGCGAGGTCTGTGTCCCACTTGGGGAAGCTGAGTATTGCTTTGTGGGCACCAGGTCCATGGTGCCAGTGCACATCACTGCAGCTCCTGCATTGAGCATCTGCCCCCTGGTGGTCAGTGCACGTCATAGCATATTAGTGTTTTTTATATATATAAAAGTTGGTTGGACAGTCAGACACTTAGCATATTAGTCTTTTATATATATAGATTACTGTTCCTATTAGAAATAAACACATATCTATAAAGTCACTTACAGTTTAGTGATAAAAATAATCCTGTGTCATATCTGAAGCTCTATTTGTTAATGCTACATCAATAACTTCTCATATTTTTCTATTGAAGTAGCCCTCATGACAGGTGAAAGTGAATGGAGGGGTGAGTATGGCCCAAAACAACCCTATAGGAGATTAGAATTTTCTAGAAATTTTGTATTTTTTTTTTTGTAAAAAAACCCCTCAAATATTGTTTTTTCTACCATAGTAATTCTGTGTTGGTTTTAATATAATAAATTTTTTTCTAATAGATTTTGAGTAAAATTGACAGAATGGAAGCAGTGTGAAGTGACCTAGTGACTTTGTGTTTTCCCAGTGTACTTAGGTGTGTGAGTTTATTTGAGAAACATTGAAACAAGATGGCAAATAATTGATTGCCTGCCATAAATGAAAGGCTAGAAGTTAATGTGAGCTCAACCTTGAGTTCTTAGTTTAAATGCCATCTCTTTAAGAGAAAGGCTTCCCTGCTTTCCCTTGTCCTCACAATAAGATCAATCCCCCACCCCTGCATTCCCTCCCCAGCATCCAGTTTTTCTTAAATATTATTAATCATCAGTAGCTCATAAGACCATTTTAATTTATGAATAGTAAATTACATAAAGGCAAAGATTATGTCTATTTTTTTCACCCACCCTTACATTTCTGGATTTAACTCGTTACCTAACACATAATAGGGGCCAGAAACTATTTGGTACATGAATGAATGAAGGAATGCGCGAGCTTCCTGAGGATTCTGCTCTCCTCCACCTCACTGGGCACTAATGTGAGCAGCCTCTCCCAGCTTGGCAGGCTCCCTCTATCCAGAGCTAGGACAGTTGGCAACTCATTTATTGCTCATCTTTGAAGCATAAAATAATTCTCATGCGATGTAGCCATGCAAAGGGAAAGATATATCTAAGTTTTAAAACACAGTTACTTGGACAGGTGTTCATCTGGACACCCAGTACTGCAAGACAGCGCAGTCCCTGCTTCCAGCAGTCCCTGCTTCCAGCAGGGTGTGTCTGTGCCTTGCTCAGAGTGAGGCGAGGTGTGGTGGGATGTGATTAGAGAGAGAGAGAGAGCAGTGGTGCCTGTCCGTCGTTAGGAGCTGATGGCTACCTCTCACAATACTTATTTTCCTAAATGGGTGCTCTTTGGGAATGACAAATTTACCACCATTGGTCAATCCTTTTTATGGAAACTAAAAGGTGAGGGAGAGGAGAATCCTCTGCAGGTTTTCTCTGTTTCTTTGGCCTTGTATTATTTTGCTCAGCCCATGTTGGGCTGTTTAAGGAACACTGTGAAATCCTCACTTGTTGGGCACCATAGGGGATAGCGATGTTCCACATCAGTGGATTTTCCAGGTAACTGAAACTTACCCTGGTAAATTGCAAACTTAAAAAAATTACCATTCATGTAAAGCTGTCTAAAATACATGAATACCCACCCCTATCCCTGCCTTTTAAATCAGAGGACAGTGAATATACAGGGTTTCCCCAAAAAGTGTATATACACTTGAACAGCTGATAATATAATTTTGAAAATGAAGAATATTTTAATAAACACTGCCTTTATAATTATTCAAATGTATGTGTATACATTGTTTTAGGGGGACACCTATAATTTATTGTTATCGTGGTGGCCCAAGGTCAGAACTTTGAACAAAGAATGATAGGATTGTAGAGCTTGGTGGGCCTTGATGAAGACCATCTGCTTCAGCTCCCTCACCACACACAGAAGAGAATGAGGCCCAGAGAGCTGGTGTGACTTCCTGGAGATGGCACAGCCAGCAAATGGCAATCTAGGTGAAAATTCAGACCTCAGCTGTTAGCTGAGTACCCTTCTCCCTGTCCTGGATCAGAGGTTCTTTAGGGTTCTTTATCTCTTCACTAAGTAGTTCTAAACCTCTGTGTTTATTAAGTTCTCATTTCTGATTTTCATATTTCTCCCTGTGTCCTCTTTAGTTGAAAAAGACAGTTTTCATTTCTTGCTTTCATGATGTATTTGCCTCTATCCTGTGCTCTTATTTGGGGAACATCTTTAAAGTGGGTGGTGGTGATGACAGGAGTGGGGACCTAAATAAAAAAAAACAGCTACTTTTTAGAGCAGTTTTAAGTTCATAGCAAAATTGAGTGAAAAGTATAGAGTTCCCAAGTACCTCTTGGAGTGGGGACTTTTTATACTTTCTTGTATCTCTGCAAATTTAGCCATGTCTTGTGTGTTGTAGGCTCTTAATGAAACAGTTTTTGATTGGTTGATTTTATTAACTTGTGAGTCAAGGAACCAAATAGTGAAGGTTGTTTGAAATGTGTTTCAATCAGAGTACACTGCACAAAAATTAGATTCTGGGGGAGGCCATAGGGGGCTGGATTATAAATAAAATATATCATACTTGTGACACCAATTTGGCTACTCAAACACCTTGCTTTCTTATTTCTGAGTTTTCAGGTCATTCTGGATAATTAAAGCCATTGGGTGAGAGAAGCATAACTATAGTGGGAGTACTAATAACATAACAATATTAATAATATTTTACATGAGCAATTCTTTAAACTAGGTTTAGGAGTTAAATTTTAGAACTAGTTGTGCCACCAGTATGTGTCTAGGTCATGCTTACAGCTGTGCTGTAGAATCTAGCCCAGGGCCTCGTAACCTAGAGACTATCACAGTCCCTAGTTGTAACTTAGTGACTAGCACTAGGTGCTGTACATAGGAGGGGCTCTGACTCTAAGAGGAGTCATTGACCTGAATCCTGAAGAACAAATTGGAACTAACCAGGCAAAGAAAGCGGCTGCCTTAGTACTTTACTCAGAGGGAAAATCACTGACAAACTCCACGAGGGGAGAAAAACCCCTTGAGAATGAGAGATTTGTAGTCTAAGGTGATACCAGAGAAATAAATGCAGTTCATGGGAGGTCTGAGAAATTTGCTGAGGAGCGGAATTTTATCTGAAAACACAATAAAGAGTTGTTGGAGCATTTTAAGTTGGGAAATTACACGGTCAGATTTGTTTTAGAAAGATGACTTGGGCTTCGTGATGGAAAATTTATTCATTACACAAATATACATTAAGGTTCTTCCTTGTGCTAGGCACTGTTCCAGGAACTGGTGCTGCAGGTCTGATTAGTCAAAGTCCCTCGTCTCAAGGAATTCACATTCCAGTGCATGTTTATGTGTACGGTGGCAGCAGGGGTGGAGACAAGTCTGTGTACTTATAATATCAGATAGTGACAAGGATTTTGAAAAACAGAACAAAACATAGAACAGGGCAGTAGGAGGAGGCTGGGGTAAGGGGAGCATTTGAACTGAAAGATCAGGAAATGCTTCCCTGACATGGGACCCCTACTAGAAGACGGAGAGTGTGGAGACAGGTCAGGAGACCACAAATGAGAGGTGATGGCAGGTTAAAGTAAGGCAGTGGAGGAAAGGGGTCCAATTGCAGCAATATTTAAGGAGTAGAACCTGTAAAACTTGAAGAATAATTAGATGTGAGAGGTGAAGGACAAGGGGTAGGATTATGTTTCTGGCTTGAATACCTGGGTGGAAGAGCAGGGTTGAGTAGAAAAGTTGGGGTTGGCTGTACTGATGAGATTGGTCTTGCTTTATGGACCATGGCGGAGGCTTTGTGTTGAGATGGTGGAGCTAAAAGATTCAAGCACCTTGGGTTTCTGAGTATGGAAGAAGTTACCCTGCAGAGATCCCTGGATTTGACGTGGACTTTGAGTGAGCTAGAAATAAACTTCTGCATGTTAAACTACTGAGATTTTGTAGTTGTGTGTTATTACAGCATAAATTAGCCTAGTCTG